>NW_022987849.1:90941-135095 GCF_902827165.1 Trematomus bernacchii | reverse complement strand
AGAGACACCTGGGAGAGACACCTGGGAGAGGGAAAACACCTGGGAGAGACAACCTGGGTAGAGGACAACACCTGGGAGAGAGACACCTGGGAGAGAGACACCTGGGGAAGGACAAACCTGGAGAGACACCGGGAGGATACACCTGGGAGAGAGACACCTGGGAGAATAGACAAAACCTGGGAGAGAGACAACCTGGGAGAGACACCTGGGAGAGACACCTGGGAGAGAGACGCCTGGGAGAGACACCTGGGAGAGACACCTGGGGTGTTTCTCAATGTCGAGTAAAGCTGCTCCAGAGCCACTATTTCAAGGATGCTACGTCATCGAGTGCCGCCGAAGTACTGTTCCAATCTCCAGCATACTTGGAAGTCTACGAGCCCGGCGTACTTCCGTTTGGAGGAAATATCGAGTGTGCACATGAGTAGACTTCGCGGCCTTAAAAATCCCCACAATGCTTTGCGCACGGACTCAATTTCCCCAAATCTGTGGCGGAAGATGTAAGGAGGCGGGGCCTCTCATATGACGTCTAGGGGATGGGTACGGAGCCCCGGTATTAAACGGGAGCCCCGGGGCTGAATTATTAAAGACCGTGGTACCGTTAAGCTCCGACGTTATCGGTCTTTTTGAATCGGTTACTGGAGACATCTAAAAAATATGTCATGTGTATTATTGCTACACAAACATTATATTGCAGTTTTAGTGTCGCCAACTCCGTTTCTAACTCTAGCAGAAAGACTGCAAAATGCGTCATTTTTTGTATTTTCGATCTTTCCAATCCAGACGAGAGATCTCTCTCCCCCGCCTGTGTGCGAGGGGGCGGGGCAGTTTACACACATGCAGCTGCTCCATGGGGCAACACACACACACGGAGGAGATGGCGGAGAGAACTAAGCGCTACAAACAAAAGCGCTCCGAGGTGTGGTTAAACTTTACCCGTCTCGCTCGTTGCCTAAAGTGCAATAAGAGTTCAGCATGTCAGGGCGGTAACACGAGCAATTTGTCTAAACATCTTGCAAAAGTGCACCACGTTCAGACGGAGAAATGCACCGGGTTCGACTGTCTCTCTAGTAGCTCTGTAGCCCCATCCACGAGTAACGTTTCCACGTCAGGTGTTATGTATGCTAGCAGCAACACACGGAGCTAACTCAATGATACAAACATGGGTTAATGATTAGAGGGAACTGAGTTATTTAGTTTGTTAAAGTTTCAGCTATTCTGTTCACAGTTCTGTCATCAGATTATTTAATATGATTTGTTAAAACGTTGTTGTTTCTGTTGATGTGAAATATTATGTATTTAATTTAAATAAAAAGCAATGTTAGTTTTGTTCACAATTTGTTAATTTTCATTTAATTGTTTATTTGAATAGGGACAATGCACATTAATGAACACTTTAGACAAATAATGCTTCAAGTGTAAATATGCCGGATTTTAGCTTTGATCTAATTTCCATCCGTAGTCCCTGACAAACAACATATAGTTAGTTTACCTCATTTTTCTCTCCAAAACAACCGATAAAAGTACCGTTAAAAGACCGGACCGATAAGCGGTATCGATAAAAGTAGTAGTACCGTTAAAACCTTAACGATACCCATCCCTATATGACGCACACCTACACACTGGCTAGCCTGTTCCACTCTTTGTTTTCCGAATGCCAGGAAGTATTCTTGACTCGCTTCTGAAGCAAGATGCTCGGCAGACATGTGCTACCAAGCAAGCGTACTCGCGATTGAGAAACACCCCCGGTCTTCATTATTGATGACCTAGACTGGCAGGAAGTGTGGGTCTATGCCGGGAAAATATCTATTTGTAATCGAACCAAATCTACACACATATAACACCTGCTCTCAAAAACAACACGGACACTAATGCCTCTCCAGTTTGCTGACTTCTACTATATCAGTTAAGGTGCCGTTAAATGCCCAATATGTGTGTTTCTGACACAGAGACTCAATGCAATCAGTAAAAAGCGGGGTTTCTCTGTGATGATGAACAGAAAGGTATGATGGGAGTTGTAGTCTCTAACTTTCCTTCAGTGTTGATGCTTCAGGAGGTTTTCAGCATCTCCTCTGATATAAATATTAACATATAAAGCGGTAAAATACTGGATAAAGTTTCAGTTTGAGGTTAAAATCGGAGTTTCTGTTGGGCTGCTGCTAACGTTAGCTCAGCTTGTTTCTCGTCTCATCACGAACATCCTTCATTAGTTAAAAAGTGTTTGGTAGAAACGTGGATTCAAACTGGATAAACAGAGGCTTTATGACAACGCTGCTGGAAGGGGAACCAGGCAATAACAGGAGAGCAGAGGAACCACACAACTCTAAACATAGAACACATTATTACACATTGAACATTCAGTCTGACCTTCCAGGCACTCCCTCCTGTTCTCCAGTTTCTCCAGAGCTTTGGCCCTCCTGAACAGAGCCTTGATGTATCGAGGGTTCATGTCCACGGCCTGAGAGCAGTCCTGCACCACCTCGGCCCACTTCATCTGCAGACACAGGGGTTCAAACCAGAGCTCGTTAAGACCCTTTCAACACCATTTTAGGACATTGCCAAGACATTTTTAGGACCTTTTTAAGAATTTGTTAAGACCTTGCCAAGACATTTTTAAGACCTTATTAAGTCCTTGTTAAGACCTTTTTAGGACCTTGTGAAGACCCTTTTATTACATTTGTAGGACCCTTTCAAGACCATTTTAGGACCTTTTTAAGAATTTGTTAAGACCTTGCCAATACCTTTTTAAGACCTTATTAAGTCCTTGTGAAGACCCTTTTATTACATTTGTAGGACCCTTTTCAGACCATTTTAGGACCTCGTTAAGACCATTTAAGGACCTTGTTAAGAAGACCTTGTTAAGACCCTTTAAGGACCTTGTTAAGAAGACCTTGTTAAGACCTTGTTAAGACCCTTTAAGGACCTTGTTAAGAAGACCTTGTTAAGACCCTTTAAGGACCTTGTTAAGAAGACCTTGTTAAGACCCTTTTAGGACCTTGTCAAGACCTAGTCAAGACCTTGTTAAGCCCTTGTTAAGAACTTGACCTTGTTAAGACCTTGACCTTGGTAAGCCCTTGTTAAGAACTTGACCTTGTTAAGACCTTGACCTTGTTAAGCCCTTGTTAAGACCTTGACCTTGTTAAGCCCTTGTTAAGACCTTGACCTTGTTAAGACCTTGACCTTGTTAAGACCTTGACCTTGTTAAGACCTTGACCTTGTTAAGACCCTTTTAGGACTATTTTTAAGACCTTGTTAAGACCTTGTTAAGAACTTGACCTTGTTAAGACCTTGTTAAGACCTTGACCTTGTTAAGACCTTGACCTTTTAAGACCCTTTTATGACTATTTTTAAGACCTTTATGAATGCTAATTAAGTATTACATCCATACTGGAAAACATGAGTAAATAAGTGTTTGAATGAGAATCAGCCTCTCAGGATTACCTGCAGAGACACGTCAGATTCAGAGAACATGGTTTTAAACCGCTCACCTTTATTGCTTTCATATTAATTATAACCATTTATAGTGTTTAAAGTCCACAGGTGTTTGGACCCAGGTTGGTTTAGTTAGTGTTTGGACCCAGGTTGGTTTAGTTAGTGTTTGGACGCAGGTTGGGTTAGTTAGTGTTTGGACCCAGGTTGGGTTAGTTCGTGTTAAGTTACCCGGTGCAGACTAAACCCTGCTACAAGGAGCAACTTCTGATGCAGCTAGGAATCATCCCTGAATTAAAACAACTTAACATAATGAAATAAAGCAGTTTTGCACCTAATTAAAGACTTTTAAAGGATCACTGTGAACGCTGCAGTGAGGTTGCATTGAAGTGAGAAAGCTCCACTCAAACATGAGGCTGGAAAGATTTGAGAACGTTGATGATTAGCAACGAGTCGGCCACACATTGACCAGAAACTGCTGTTAGCAACGAGTTTTCTCTTTGCCTGGTGGAGAGGTTAGCGTGTCGTGAGGCTAGGGCAGCTCGATTATGGCAAAAATCATAATCTCGATTATTTGGGTCAAATTATTAAATGCGATTATTCATGGACTTTTAAAGTACAATAAATGGATGTTTTCAAACAAATACAAATAATATGAACTTTTTAACTGTTGAATTACATGTTCAGGGTAATCAACTGAAAAAACAATACAAAATAAAATAAATTATACATTCATGTCTACATTTAAATAAATAATATCAAAATAATAGATACCAATAAACAAGATCAACAAACATGTTGCAGTGCACGGTCACAACCTGAAAACTCCTTAACATATAGCCAACATTTTGGTAAAACATATTCAACATATTCCACTCAGTTAAACGTCATGGTCCAGAAGTAACAGGAAATAAATGAAACTACAATTTAAGACCAAATAAAAATGTGTTGGCCTCCATGGCAAATGCTGTTAGGGCTGCTCATGCCATCTCTTAAAGATTGTTTGCTAGAAACACCAGCCTGTTTACATGGTCTGGTTTCAGAGATGAGCGCAGGCAGGTGACTGCCACCTGTACTGAAGACTAGGGCTGCTCCATTATGGCAAAAATCATAATCTAGATTATTTGGGTCAGTAATTGATATCACGATTATTAAAAACGATTATCCATTTACTTTGAAAACATCAATTTATTGAAGAAAAAAAATGTGAAGAGTATGTTTTTAACAGTTGATTACCCTGAACTTTAAGTATAATTCAACTGAAAAATAATCGTTTTATTTCGATTACGTTGTTTTCGTAATCGTTGCAAGCCATAATCGTAATTAAAATACGATTAATTGAGCAGCCCTACGTGAGGCCGGGTATAGTTCAGCTTCAGTGAGCTTTGACCTGCTCGCGCTTCCAAACAAGAGAGAGCCCAAAGCCTGAACATACTCTGAGGATCTGATCAAGTTCGTCACACTGCAAACATCTTCACTAAGTCACTTTTCCCAATGTTCTTTATTGACTTGTGAGCATCTGAAACCAGTAAATGTTCCCACTGAGGGATCAATAAACAGGTTCTACTGAAACATTCACTGCACAACAGCTAACATCACTTCCTTATCTTTTAAGCTGTTAAGCCCTGAGCCTGTTTTTCAGGTCTCAGGCTCGAAAATGACATCCCCAGAACAAATGACAATAACTTCACTTTTAAAAAGGGGAAAATTAATAATCTTTTTTCTCAAAGCAAAGATAAACCTGTGAGTTGGATGTAGAAGAGTCAGAATCAATATAGATGTTTTTATTTTAAAGAAAATTCAGATTGAACATAGTAAAAACATTTAAATTATTGTGTCCGTCCAAAAATAAAACATGACTTATTAGGGATGGGTACGGAGCCCCGGTGTTAAACGGGCCCCGGGCTGAATTATTAAAGACCGTGGTACCGTTAAGCTCCGACATTATCGGTCTTTTTATCGGTACTGGAGACTTCTAAAATACATGTCATATGTATTAGGGCTACACAAACATTATATTGCAGTTTTAGTTTCGCCAACTCCGTTTCTAATATGCAAAAATGCGTCTATGATTATTTTTAGTATTTTCGACCTTTCCAAACCAGACGAGAGATCCTGTTTAAATAAAAGGCTAAATAAAAAAATTAAGCTTTTTTTTTATTTAACCTGTTCCACTCTGAGCCTGTTTTTCAGGTCTCAGGCTCGAAAATGACATTCCCAGAACAAATGACCATATCTTCCCTTCTAAAAGGGTTAAATTAATAATCTTTTCTCAAAGTAATGATAAACCTGTGAGTTGGATGTAGAAGTGTCAGAATCAATATAAATGTTTTTTATTTTAAAGAAAATTCAGATTTTACATAGTAAAAAAACTGTAAATTATAGTGTCCGTCCAAAAATTATTTTTTACAGATAGTGAAAACTACCCTTGGATGATGGGTTAGTAGACTAAAAGCTTTAGGAATCCAAAGTACAACATATAATAAGTACCCTGTATCAAGATTGATGCAAAACAAGTGAAATTTGACCTTTTTAGAGAGATTTAGCCAAAAACTGGGCCATCTGTGGTCATTTGGGTGGATTTGACCTATCTCTGGCCCCCCTTGCTCGATCTGGTTGGTTGACATACCCTTGTGACCGTTAGAGCCAATAGAATCGAAGGAGGAGGCTCCCACCCAGACAGCTTGTAAAGAAAAAATGTTGCCGCTTCGCGTGTGGAAAGCGAAACTAAACTGGAGGAATGTCTCCTTCTGGAGTTTGGAAACTAAAACGCAGTTGTATTGCTTATGGATTATCAGAAATAATTTCAAAGAAGGCACAGACACATAGGATGAACCTATGGATTAACTGCAGCATCGTTTTTTTATCGTTTTAATGCCATTGAAGACCACTTTTGACCAAGGTGAGCCATATTTACATGTTTAGCTTCTTTGCTCCACATGTGATGATGTACGCTTTCGTTGATAGCGTCGCGAATGTTTATCACTGAGTGTTGAGGTGGGCACCGTTAGATTCAGTGTCTCCAGGACACCAAAAAATAGTGTTTGGTTGTGCATCTAGGATAAGTAATAAGGGAGTTATGAGTGAGTTTAAGTGCCTTAGTAGGTCCCGTTTTTTCGATCGAGGCTAATTCAGAGGCTGAGTGCTAGCATTGTGGGTTTTTTTTGAAAAAAAAAATTAAAAAGATCAGTTAGCTGAGTTTCTTCCCGTTACATGGATATAACACATTCATAGTTTTATTCAATATTAAGATTCCTTAGACGTTGTTTCCTGCAAATGACGCGTTTATCCGCCCGGTACCGGGGGGAAGGCGTGAAACAGGTTAACTGAAAAAAATTAAATAAGAGGGGGCGGAGCCTATGCCATGCGGGACCTGGCAGATACTGTCTAAAATGCTGCGGTGATGAAACGCAAGGATTATTAGATCAAGGGTTATTAGATCAAGGGTTATTAGATCAAGGGTTAAGGGTTATTAGATCAAGGGTTATTAGATCAAGGGTTATTAGATCAAGGATTATTAGATCAAGGATTATTAGATCAAGGGTTATTAGATCAAGGGTTATTAGATCAAGGATTATTAGATCAAGGGTTATTAGATCAAGGATTATTAGATCAAGGATTATTAGATCAAGGGTTATTAGATCAAGGGTTATTAGATCAAGGGTTATTAGATCAAGGGTTATTAGATCAAGGATTATTAGATCAAGGATTATTAGATCAAGGGTTATTAGATCAAGGGTTATTAGATCAAGGGTTATTAGATCAAGGATTATTAGATCAAGGATTATTAGATCAAGGGTTATTAGATCAAGGATTATTAGATCAAGGGTTATTAGATCAAGGGTTATTAGATCAAGGATTATTAGATCAAGGGTTATTAGATCAAGGGTTATTAGATCAAGGGTTATTAGATCAAGGGTTATTAGATCAAGGGTTATTAGATCAAGGGTATTAGATCAAGGGTTATTAGATCAAGGGTTATTAGATCAAGGGTTATTAGATCAAGGGTTATTAGATCAAGGATTATTAGATCAAGGGATTATTAGATCAAGGATTATTAGATCAAGGGTTATTAGATCAAGGGTTATTAGATCAAGGGTTATTAGATCAAGGGTTATTAGATCAAGGGTTAAGGGTTATTAGATCAAGGGTTATTAGATCAAGGATTATTAGATCAAGGGTTATTAGATCAAGGATTATTAGATCAAGGATTATTAGATCAAGGATTATTAGATCAAGGGTTATTAGATCAAGGGTTATTAGATCAAGGGTTATTAGATCAAGGGTTATTAGATCAAGGGTTATTAGATCAAGGATTATTAGATCAAGGATTATTAGATCAAGGATTATTAGATCAAGGGATTATTAGATCAAGGGATTATTAGATCAAGGATTATTAGATCAAGGGTTATTAGATCAAGGGTTATTAGATCAAGGGTTATTAGATCAAGGGTTATTAGATCAAGGGTTATTAGATCAAGGATTATTAGATCAAGGGTTATTAGATCAAGGATTATTAGATCAAGGGTTATTAGATCAAGGGTTATTAGATCAAGGGTTATTAGATCAAGGGTTATTAGATCAAGGGTTATTAGATCAAGGGTTATTAGATCAAGGGTTATTAGATCAAGGGTTATTAGATCAAGGATTATTAGATCAAGGGTTATTAGATCAAGGGTTATTAGATCAAGGGTTATTAGATCAAGGATTATTAGATCAAGGGTTATTAGATCAAGGGTTATTAGATCAAGGGTTATTAGATCAAGGATTGTTTCTGAAACAGTATGGAGCTCAAAGGCTTTCTCTCTTGCCGGTTATACCACAAGGTGAGTTCCTTTTTATTTCCTGCTTCTTCACACACATGCTCTCCAGTACAGGTTAGCTCTGAGTGTTAGCGATGCTAATGTAAACACCGACCATATTACGTCCAAAATAGTCGGGCATTGTTTCTGATAGCAACGTTTCTGATAGTGCTGTGGGTCCGCCGCCGATATTACGTCATATCGGACGAGTTCCCTGACACACCGGCGACACATATTCATGTATGAAAGACATCAGAAAGTGCATTTTGCATGATAGGTCCCCTTTAAATCTGTTGCTGGTGGCGAGTAAAAAAGCTCTCACAAGGAAGTGGTTATCACCTGATAGCCCAACTTTAAACGCATGGATCAATATTACAATGGATAATTTACAAAATGGAGAGGATAACATCCTCTGTCAATCACAGACTGGAACTATTTGATGGAGAAAGTGGACTGATTTCGTAAAACCTCACAGGCCAGATTTTATTTTTACAAAAGTTATTTCGGACAGACAAACTTAAAGTGGACCTATCATGCTATATTATAATGATATATTGTAGGACCATACCTATATAAGGCATATTTATACTTTTTTCTTTTCAAAATACCAAACAGATCATGCATTTTAGCCATGCCTCATTTTGCTCAATTTGACAATTTCTAGCTCTGTTTTAGCAAGGGCTGATTCTGTGAGAACAGCACCATCTACAGGCCTGGCATATGTACTACAGCGTCTCCAGCGCTTTCGAACGGCAATGGCCGTGGCTGTCTCCTCCTGATTGGTGGAGTTGGCCCAATAGCCGTAGCGCCACCGTCCTGACGTCAGGACAGTGTTCAAATCTGGATCAGTTTTTATCAGATCCGTTGCAGCCCCTTTTTTAGAGATTTGGGTATGGAGGAAAATAGAGAGGGTTGTGTTTTCTGACACTTGGTGAGTTCCCTGGAACACCGGGGACACATATTCATGTAGAAAAGACGTACACAAGTGCATTTTGCATGATAGGTCCCCTTTAAGATGTACAATGACTAAGTCTTGAAGAAACCCTGTGATTGCTGCCAAATGTCAATAAAAAACATAACAAGGCTTTAGCGCGTCTGACCTGCTGCTCGTAGGCGGCCGCTCTGTTCTGGTAGAAGGTGGACAGGTCGGTCTTCTGCTCCGTGGGGCACAGCGCGATGGCCTCTGTGTAGCACTGGATGGCGTTCTCATACTTCCCAGCCTTGAAGTATTTGTTGCCTTTATTCTTCGCTGCCTGGGCGCGGTCCAACGGGCTCTGAGCGAGAGGGGGAAAGAAACAGTGTCATCAGAACCAGAACCAGGTTTATCTCCAGGTTCACACGTACGAGGAATCTGACCTGGTGTCGTGGTGCATACATGAAAGTAAAACAAAATAAAATGAAACAGATAGCAAACTATATTAAGAACACTGTAATAACTTTACAAAAAATATATAATTAACGCACAACACAAGCGCACCGAAACACCGAAGCACCCATCTTAGTTTATTATATCAACTGGGCGATTGACAAAATAAAAAAATGGTAGATGTCAAGATCCTTCTGGCTATAGTAGGTGCTAATAGTGATGAACCTGATCAGGGGTTTTTCTAGTGAAATATAGCATGAGGGTGCTGACGTCACTTTTGGTCTAAATTAGGCCCCGCCCACTTTCAGGTGTAAATACTGCATTAGAGAGAAGCTGGATATGATAGTGTCTTCACGTCTTAAAGCTGCAGAGTCATATATCGCTCCTCAAACAACAAATAAACCCAGAGGTTTCTTTACTTCCTCTACGGAAAGGAGGAACTCAGAAATCTCAGTTTCAGTGTCAGACCGACCAAGAATCAAAGCTGTCTCTGCGTCTGACGCTCTGTTTGATGCTCATAGTAAAAGATATATATCCAGGGTATATGCAGGACTCCTGAAGTCACATGGAAGACCTTTGAAGACCTTTTTTAAGACCCTTTCCATACATTTTAAGACCTCATCTCCACTTTGAGTTCTAACCGGTTACCTTGGCGACACACTTCACCTCACATTGACTACATACAGTATTGATTGTCCTTCCTCCTTATCTTCCAACCATTTGGACGCAGACTTGCATTTCCCCATAACCATGTTGTTTAACAACCGGCGTAAACGGACCTTCGCGCGCTATCAAGCAGTGAGCGGAGGCGTGTGGCGCAGTGGATAGAGCCTTGGTATGGGGATCATATGGTCACAGGTTCAAACCCCACTGCAGTCAGCATGTCGTTGTGTCCCTGAGACACTTCACCCCAAAGTGCTCCTGTGGGGTTTGTCCTCAGTATTGAGTATGTAAGTCGCTTTGGATAAAAGCGTCTAACAAGTGACAAGTGATGTGAGCGTGCGATGTCCTGTTCAGATGACGTCTGAACGGGATGCCATAAATAAACTACACAGAATCACACTACACACCTACGCAATGATTACATTCAGGCAGACTGTAGAATACAACCTCTTTGGACAATTCATATACTTATTGGAAACTAGCTACAAAATGTAATACCTTAGAAAATGCCGTTCAATACTTTTTAATAGCCTTCATTTTCGCTAAATTGATTTATTAACTTTTAATACTTGTTAAGACCCCGCGGACCCCCTGATGCCGTCTGACCCTCAGATTTCTGGATTCAAAAATATCCAAATATAAAAAATATATAAAAAAGTATATAAATCCATATCTGTCTCTGCGTCTGACGCTCTGTTTGATTATCAGATCTCTGGAGGAATTAAACCGTTTCTGAGGAACAGAGATATTGTTTTCTGGCATCACTTTCTACGGGGAACATCTGCATGTTGGTTTGAGGGCGCGCGCCGAGAGGAAGAGAGTTCAGTTACTTCTAAACAAATGGACCATCCTGACCGTTTTATCCAAGCTTTAGAAACAAAGGAGGTATAAACATTAAATACAGATGCTGTTGTTGCAGAGCAGCAAAGACATGACGAGTGGCTCTATGAAAGTAGTGCTGCTCAATTAATCGTATTTTAATCGCAATTATGATTATGGCTTGCAACGATTACGAAAACTACGTAATCGAAATAAAACGATAATTTTTTTATTATTATTACTTTTTATTTTTCAAATCAATTTTTTATATATTGGTTTTTCAGTTGAATTAAAGTTCAGGGTAATCAACTGTTAAAAACATACTGTTCAAACGTCTTTTCTCCAATAAATTGATGTTTTCAAAGTAAATGGATAATCGTTTTTAATAATCAATTATTGACCCAAATAATCGAGATTATGATTTTTGCCATAATCGAGCAGCCCTATATGAAGATGAGCGTTTCATAAGGGAGAGAAGAGTAGTTCTGCACAATGGATAAGGAAGACATTGTTTGCCGTCTGACGCTCGGTTTGATGCTCAGATTTATTTCTTAATCTATTTATCTAGATTAGGGTTAGTGCATGTCAACGGTCTGCTAGGTGTAATATTCCAGCATTAAAGCATGGAAACATGTCACAGTACCATGCTTAATGCTCATGATGCTTAAAGTTGGCTAGAGGGGACGCTGGCGTGTTTTTCTCCGCTCTTCTTGCCGACGCTTATTCCTCGTGTCTATCACTCCCTGCCGTCAATCCTTTTTCACATACACAGCGAAAAGAGTGTTCTGCTCTGGTTTGTGTTTCTGCCGTCTCCATTGCTCAGCCGATTATGTTTGGCTGCTGTTTAGCTCCTAGCCTCTGCCGTCCTGCCATTAGCAAAACGAGCTCACCGTCGTGCTGTGCTATCCGACTGGGCTCCTCTCTGCCATCTCAACTGGGCTGTTTGCCATCACCGCTGCTGATCCGCAACCTCCCCACGCTTGACGCCTTCATAGGGCCTCAAGTCCCATCCGTCTGCCAAGGCCTTTGGCCGCAAATCTATTTGTTGTTTTGTCTAACTGTTCGTCTGACTGCCTTTTGTTGTTGTTATGTTTGTTTCTACTCCTGTTCTTCCTTGTAAAGCGACCTTGGGTCTGATGAAAGGCGCTATATAAATCCAAGGTATTATTATTATTACAGTAGAGACACCAATATCAACCTGAACATGAGCAGATGATGTCCTCTTTAACTTCTGTCCTGAATTTTGTCCAAGTAATGTAGAAAAGCACTTTATAAACTAAACTATAATTATAATATTAATCCTGATTTTGGCTTTCCACAATTACCCGTGCATGACTAACTGAAATGTTGATGCTTCAATCGCTCCAATCGTAGAAAACCTTCCTTAAAGTTGGTGCTGCAGGCAATGGTAGAAGAGTAGTGCACAATAGGGCTGTACCCGAATATCCGAATATTCGGCCGTTGGCCTACTATTCGGTTTTCAATTTCGTTATGAACTCTGGAGCGGTTCATCGCTGGTGTGAACGCAGTCCGCACCAAAACACAGGAAGCAAAGTATTTACGAGTCACAAGAACGCGGATGTCTTCAAAACCTTTAGTGAAAGAGTGAAGCAGAATGAAGTGTTGAACAGTGTTGTGTAAAGTAAAAAATGCTCCTTCAACTATACATAAAAGTCAGAGCCACCTGCCGTCGGTGAAACGCCCCTCCTGACTGCAGGACGTCTCTCATATGGGTTATTATGTTTGTTATCGCACGTTGTCTGATTATATACTCCTATGAGCCGTTGCTAGAGTCTGTTGATATGCTCTCCAGATTAACAGCAGCATGAACATAACCTGCCGATGCTCCATGGCGGAGGCTACGGTAGAAATTGCCGGGATTTGCCTTTTTACCCCCCCTTACTGTCTGACCAATGGTTGAACAGCATTTCCGTGCACGTGACTTGTGTTTAAAGTCCATTTGAATTTTGCCCGTGTGAACGCAAACCGAACCTTCTGAAAAATGAAGGCACGCACCGAATATCCGGAGCCCGAAAAATGGTATTCGGGACAGCCCTAGTGCACAATACATAACATTAAACAACTAAGAACAGACGAGAAATCTCTCAAACTGAATTCAGTTGAACATCAAACCTACTTAGAGGCTAATTATGAAGCTAACTGTTGGGCAATAGGAATGTTGAAGAACCGGCACAAAGAGAAAGTGTTTAGGATTATCTGTGGTTATTGTCCTTTCTACTGTAGGAATGTATATATTATGTATTAACTGCTATTCCTTGTTTTGATTTTAATGTATTATGTTCAAACCAACATTTAATTATGTGAATGCCTGAACACATTGATGCTGCTAATTTCCCAATTTAGTAAAAATAAATATCTATTCTGACAGAATAACAATATCTAACATTACAATAACAAAGGTACAGATGAACACGCATTACCATGTTTCATGTTAGCATCTGGAGATATGCATGTGATGGTTTAACAGGTAATAAAGGCAATTTGTAAGCAGGTTAGTTAGCCTAGCTAGCTGCTAGCTAATCCGGTGCTAGCTCAGTAGGCTAGCTGTCACTGGGGGTAAAGGTTGAAATGCTCCTGTAAATATATTGCTTTATTTTAATGTTATAATCGTTTTATTTGTTGGTCTTTTTCTTACAATTGGTCTTCTTGTACTTCTGTGTTAATCCTGCTCCACGCGACCTTTCTGTAATCTGCTCAGATCTACACTTTCATAAACTATTTGTCATATTTTATTTTATATCTCACATAATTATATGTTGTGTAAATATTGTCTTCATTTTAAACGTGTTACAATAGTGTTTAAAATAGTAGCTTCTACAATAGTACTTTGTACTTCTGTGTGTTTGTATGCAGAATTTATACCAAAGCTAATTCCTCTCAACCTAACCATATTCTGTATCTAGTTAGCTGCTAACCTAGCTAATCCGGTGCTAGCTCAGTAGGCTAGCTGTCACTGGTGGTAAAGGTTGAAATACTCGTATAAATATTGCTTTAATTTAATGTTATAATAGTTGTATTGTTGGTCTCTTTTTCTTACAATTGGTCTTCTTTACTGTGTTAATCCTGTGTGTTTGTATGCAGCATTGATACCCAAGCTAACCATATTATGTATCTAGTTAGCCTAGCTAGCTGCTAACCTAGCTAATCCGGTGCTAGCTCAGTAAGCTAGCTGTCAGTAACGGTTGGTGTCCTTGAGGAAAACGACAGTTTTAGCCAGAAACCCCTCGGTGCTCCTCTCCCACAGGTAACACCCCCATGATGGTTAACATGCTAGAGTGGTGTTGATGTTACCATGCTGTCCTGCTCCTGGCCCCGGGCCTCAGGGCTCGCGCTGCCCTCTGGTGTCTTCCTCTCCCCGGAGCTCCTCTCCCCGGAGCCGGGCTCTCTATCCCCGGAGCCGCTACCCTCCGACCGGCTGCGGTTCCACAGGTACACCGCCCCGACCCCCAGCACCAGCGGGGTCCCCACCAGCAGGGCCAGCTGCCAGCGGGGCATCTGGGTCTCCACTGGCTTAGAAGAAGCCATGATGTCCAACACAGCGACAGTGTTTTAGCCACAAACAGGCGGACAGAAAGCAGCAGCGTGAGAGGAGGAGGGCAGCTTCTTCTTCTTCTTCTTCCGGAGCGGAGAGGAGGTCACAGCGAAGGAAGAGCGCCGGCAGTGGAAGCAGGTTCTTAGTGGTCAGACGGTGATACTACATCGTCCAGAAAATGTTTGATAGATAGATAGATAGATAGATAGATAGATAGATAGATAGATAGATAGATAGATAGATAGATAGATAGATAGATAGATTGATAGAATTTCCAGTTACAAATATAATGCAGGATAATTGTGCAGGATTATTCAATATTAAATTGAATGTAAAATGTCGAGTGGGATTTTAAATCCAGTTAAGATTAGTCAAATCTGAAAAACATATATGTTAGAGGAAAGACAGCAACTCAAATATATTTGAGGAAAGCTAGACAACATGTATATATTTTTTAATGCCATTTTATTTCTATTGAGATGTTTACGTTTTGGAAAGTTTATTTCTAGTCTTTTCATTTTTATTGTACAATGCCATGTCCTTTTATGCAATCCAAATTGGGATCAATAAAGTACTTCTTATCTTATCTTATCTAGTAAAAAAATGTATCTGTCACTTTTTATTAGATGTTAAATCTGTTACTCTTTGAATCATTAGAAAACTATTTAAAAAATGTCGACTAACCTCTTGATCTGACTATATTTGTATTCTAAATGTTAATTGTTGCAACCTTAACATGCATCGGCTCCCTGGTGCCAATAACAAAAAGGTCATTAATATTTTGGGAAAATACAGTAATTTATTTGTAACCGGGGTTATTTGATTGGTTCTAGATTGTACAGAGGTTCCCTGAACGCCTCATCTATGTATATACTCGCATTTTAGACTCTGTTACTAACTGTATATCTGTAGACTTGGTATGTCTTAAATGTCCGGTTAGGATGTATTAGAACGAAATCTAAAATGAAAATTGTAAATAAGCCATCTGTATGTAAAAAACCACCTGTATGTAAATTGTAAATAAGCCATCTGTATGTCAAATATGTCTTATATGTCTTAAATGATATGATGAATTGGAAATGGGGGACCCTGATGTAAACAAGACGAAAGTCTTTCTCTGGTCTGCATCCCCTTAACAATTGTATGTTTTGAGCTGTACTGTACTGTACCCAATATACAAGCTGTTAATAAACTTTTCAATCAATCAATCAATCACAGTGAGCAGAGAGACAGACGCCAGCTAAGCTCCTCCAGGCAGGTGTTAAGATAAGAATTAAGAAAAGTTATTTTAGATGTAAAAGTTTTAATTGAAATGCACTGAGGACAGCTAGTGTGCTCCACAGAATGAACAGCTGCAGAATATCAGTGAAGAAAAAGGAGAACTTTCGGGAGAAACTCGGGATGTCGTTCCTCCCAAATGAACAACTCCGGTGAGTCAGCTTGTAGTTAGCTTGCTAGCCTAACGGTTTTTGCTACTTAACTGTTAGAAATATGTTCCTTAAAGTGTTTGAATGTGTTTATGAAACATTGACATGAATGTGATATGATTACTGTTTGTAATATTTAGCTTATTGGCCGCTAAACAGTGTAAGCTGACTGCGGCTAAGCTAATTGCGGCTAAGCGTATTGCTGTTAAACTAATTGCGGCTAAGCTAATGGTGACTTAGCTAATTGCGGCTAAGCTAATGGTGGCTAAGCTAAATGCGGCGGGCTTTGTGACGTTGTAAACCCACGAAAGCGTTGTGAAACTTGAACACGGTTATAAGCTAATGTTCAGTTATTTGAACTGTATGTATGCGACATGAAAAGGGAAATAGACCATTTTGTTCACACCTCAGGGACGCGGGAAGTCGGTCAGAGTTGGGGGTGTCACCATAGATATATATAAACTCTGTTTAATGCAATCCAAATAGCAAACTCTGTTTATATATATCTATGGGTGTCACTACCAAGCGGCACACTCTAGGGAAGAGCCGGTGTTATGCCGTAGATTGAAGCCTTGCCGTAGATTGAAGCCCTGTTCGCAGGGACGAGCAAAGTGACGTCATCGCCTGTATTGAGCGTTCGCCTCGTTTTCTAAGCGGAAAAACGAAAGATACTATTTACTTTCTCTCTTTTGAATGATATATTTCCCATCAAATTAAACGGCAAACGGCTGAATAAATAATGTGCATACAATTGCGTGGAGGCTCGTTTTAAGGACACTTTTCAGATCTGTCACAATCTTCGTATTGGAACAAACTTCCGTTTTTGAGTCCACTCTGTTATGTTCCTCCTTCCTACAGAACAGGATAAGATGTAATTTGTCAGTATAGTCCTATTGATGCTTTGAAATGTGCCCTAAAATAAAGTGTATTATTGATCTTATATCTGTGCCTATATCACACGATTAATGTTCCTTATTTTAGACTAGGTTAACCCTGGTGTCAATAGGGAAGATCTGCACTGTTCTCTACATAACATGTTCAGCAGAGCAGGTATTTCTCCTGCCAGATTTGGAACCCCCCCTATCATTTTGTCCAGGATGGTCATAGACTCACCAAAATCACACTGGTGTTGCCTGTTCCCCTCTAGTTTGTGCTCACCAAAGCATTTTACTCTGGGCCCAGCAGGTACAAAACTAAAGAGGGGCTTCCATATCCGGCAGACCAGGTGTTGTAGCTGCCGGATTTGGAACCCCCCCTATCATTTTGTCCAGGATGGTCAGAGACTCACCAAAATCACACTGGTGTTTGCTGTTCCCCTCTAGTTTGTGCTCGCAAAAGCATTTTACTCTGGGCCCAGCAGGTAAAAAACTAAAGAGGGGCTTCCAAATCCGGCAGAGCAGACTTTCTATCCTGAGGAAGATTAAGATCTTCTATTTGCATGCAGTCCAAGTCATTTCTGCATATCTGAATAAAGTTATCCTTTTTCCTGGCAATGAAAGATCCCTGTTTTTATAAGTATAGTAAGTATAAGTGTTTTGAATTCTTTCAACAGCGCACACGTTCTTTATTACCCTACATGGCCACAAAATAAAGGGACATTCTTTTAACCTCACCCAAACATAATTGTTCACATTTGTGGTGTCTTCTCCATTTCTTCACTTTATTGCAATAGGTTTGTAAAATATAAATAATTAGACCAATACAGTATTTTTCGTTTGCAAACACACTAAAATTACACATAAAGCAACATTATTTAAAGTGACACTCAAAAAGCAAAACCTCAGCTCAAGTCTCCAAAAATCTAAACACATTTTCAGCTTGGCACTCAATTTTAAATTCAACATGGCACTTTTGCAACACTGCACGCAGTTCTATAGTTCAGGCAAACAACTGACATAGTCACTTGTTTGCCATTTTCAAAACACTGCCATTAAAAATCAATAATCAAATACACATGCCAAATGACCATAAACACTGAACTGCTTTATTGTTGACTCATCAATCAGGATGAAAGCACTGTACAAAGACTGTTCATGCCTCTTCTACAGGAAGTGGAAGAGAGGGGAGATATCCTCTGTGATGGTGAGGTGCTGGGGCCACACACAGCTAAGCAAAAAATCTAAATAATCTTTAGAATATATAATTGTGTTTGTATTTTCCTCAAAGTTAGTTTTCCATTGACTGTATTTCATAGAAAGCATATTTTAGTTCAGAATTCTCCCCATAAAGATGATTGTGCTTTAGATGAATTACATCAGTGTGTAGTTGTTTGGACAAAGTGCTGTGAAAGAAGTGTGTGCCATTTGGTGCAAACGTTTTTTTTTAATAAGTGGTTTAGAGTGCAGTGCTTCATTTTGCAGCACATATGGTGTGTTGTGCACTTTGGGTGTGTGGTTTTATGAATTGTGTTTAGTGTTTTGGCCTACTCAAATGTGTGTAAACAATTAAAGAAAAACTGTTAAAAAAATGCAGATGTGGAAATTAATTAACAACTGTGTAAAAGTACAATTGAACCTCAGTTAAACTTTGTTTGCATTTATATTGAAAAAAAACTCATTATTTACGTTATACGTAAATAACTTAATGTTGTCGTAATTTCACCTTTACTCATAAACACTTAAAAGACGCGCCAGCCGTAATTTCTTGACAGCAAGTACCAGAGTTTGGAGAGGAAAGTTGGGACCTTTTCACCTAATTTTGCAAACAAAAATGGATCAAAATGTCGTTTGCAAAATATTAAAATACATTACAAAAGGCAAGTATCCCGAGGGTGCCTCGAAAATTCAGAGAAATTTAATCCGACGACGATCCATGAAATATGAAACCAAAGGTGAGAAATGTACATATAGGCCTACTGTATTATAGACTATTGTTTTGTGTATTGAATAAGCGTTTCTTAATTTTGGGTACGGTTTTAGTCAGTTATGATTACAGTCAGGGCCATCCCTCCCTACAGGCCGATCACGCAGACTGCGTGAGGCCTCACCTTGCGGAGGGTGCCTCACCTCGCGGACGGGTCCTCATCTTGTTGAGGGAGCCTGAACTGAGCCGCAAATGCGGCGCACCCATGCGCTTATGCGGCTCAATTAGTGTGGCGCGGCACTCCGAAAGTGCACAACACAACATATATGTGCTGCAAAATGAAGCATTGCGCTCAAAACCACATAAGCACTTATCAAAAACAAACCTTTGCACCAAATGGCACACACTTCATTCGCAGCACTTTGTCCAACCAACTACACACTGATGTAATCAATCTAAACCACACTCATCTTTATGGGCTTTTTCTGCATGGGGAGAATTCTGCACCAAAGAAATATGTGCAGAAACACATATATACTGTTTGAACCAAACGCACCACCATGCATGCACAGAGAGAGTTGTGTGAACTAAAATATGCCTCTTTTCAAATACAGTAAATATAAAGTAAGTTTGAGGTACAAATATAAAGATTTTTTTTATTCAAATAAAATCTTATTTTCATTTGTGGCCTAGCTATGTGTGTCCCCAGCACCTCCTCACCATCACAGAGGATATCTCCCTCTCTTCCACTGCCTGTAGAAGAGGCATGAACACAGGGCTGATGCTCATACAGCTCCATGCTGAAAAGAACTCCTCAATCACTAAATCTCCATCTAGCTCTTCCTCTCGCTGTTAGTTCTTACATTTAGTCTTTTTACAGTGCTTACATCCTGATTGATGAGTCAACAATAAAGCAGTTCTGTGTTTATGGTCATTTGGCATGTGAATCTTTTAATTGATTTATGTGTGTAGCAATTTTAATGGCAGTGTTTAGAAAGTGGCAAACAAGAGAATATGTGTCTTACTTAGAGAACTGTGTGCAGTGCTTTGCTGAAAGAGTCTTTAAGACTTGAGCTGAGGTTTTGCTCTTTGAGTGTCTCTTTAAATAATGTGCTGTTTGTGTAATTGTAGTGTGTTAGCAATGGAACAAAACAGTACAATAACATAATTAATCTGTGTTGATGGAACAGGAGGGGATTTATTTGTGAAAGCAACAGGTAAATCCCAGAAAATCAAAGTGGTCTGTGGTTCTGAGGAAGCGGGCAAAGTCTTCATAGACTTTCATGCAAGCCCTACAGGTGCACACTGTGGTTCTGAGGAAGCCCTACAGGTGCACACTGTGGTTCTGAGGAAGCCCTACAGGTGCAAAAAACCCAGAGATGCCATCTCCAAACGCTTTTTCTGGCCCGCAATGTGCAAAGACAGATCAATGGGTGAGCAACCTTCATTATCGCAAACTCTTCTCATATCCACATAACTACTTCAGCCCACATACATCTGTTACAATTAATGATGCGTTATCAACCGTAGGGTTACAATGCATTCTTTCACCTTAAATTGTTATGTTGAGATGATAAATTAAAACATCAAGGAAATGTACCAATAACTATTTAAATGGTATGATAACATGACCATTTTGCTGCATTAAGGTTGCACAATGTCCAGTATGTATATGTAGTTAAAATAAAGACCTACATATTATTCATTTGCAGTATAACAGCTTGATAGGATGATTATAAAGAATCCTCTAACCTATTATTGTGATACTCATGTTAATATCTCATTATCACACCCTTGAGTTACCCTCTGCAAATAGAATACTTCATGGTCTTTCCATTGTTGTCTTTCGTAGGTCACACAACCCTTTGAACTAATCGGGATGGATTTGATTGGGAAGCTGGCAATAACCAAAAATGGGTACCAGTATGTCTGTGTCATGATAGATTACATGACCAAATGGGCACAGGCATACCCTCTCAGGACCAAATGGGCACAGGCATACCCTCTCAGGACCAAATGGGCACAGGCATACCCTCTCAGGACCAAATGGGCACAGGCATACCCTCTCAGGACCAAATGGGCACAGGCATACCCTCTCAGGACCAAATGGGCACAGGCATACCCTCTCAGGACCAAATCAGCGGAAGAAGTGACCGGGTGCATTCTGAAATTCTTCTATCAATTTGAAGCACCAAAAAGAATCCTCACAGATCAAGGCAGAGAATTTGTCAATGCCGTAAGTGTTTCTTAATAAAGGCTGAACATCTGTCATGAATAATCTCTGTTTACTTAATTTCAGTCTTATTTAAGACATTTTAATTTATTTTACACCATGCAATTATAATTAGTTTTGAGGAAGTCATTTCATGTTTTGTTCCACCAATTTTCAGATCAATACCCGGGTCTGTGAGGTTCTACAGATCAAAAGAAGTCTGTGTTCACCACATCATCCTCAGACCAATGGATTGGTGGAGAGGATGAGGCGAGCAGAGAGTCTGTGTTCATGCCCTGTTCCATTATTAGAAGCGGCAAGAAGTACCTGTCATAAAGATTAAATATGTATTTCAGTTTTGCTTAACTTTAATTGTTATGAACACATATTTTGTAAGTTAAAAAAGATAATGCAGTTTATTCAATATAAATAGAATGTTATAGAAACCTCTGTGTCTACATGTCAGAATTATACTTCAATCTCATCTGATCATTCTTTTTTTCAGAGCACTCAGCAAATTGGTCGGACAGAGGCCAGAGACGTGGGAGGAGCACCTTGATGCAGTAATGTTTGGTCTTCGGACAAAAAAGCAGATGACCACTAAATGTTCTCCCTATTTCCTCATGTTTGGGAGAGAAGCTCGCTACCCATCCAGGGTTCCCGCGGGGTCTTAAAAAGTCTTAAAAAGTCTTAAATTTGATAATCTGAATTTAAGGCCTTAAAAAGGTCTTAAATATGACCAAAAAAATAAGAAAGGTCTTAAATATGATTTAGAAGGTCTTAAAAATGATCGGATTTGAAAGGTACTTCTGTGTTGCGATCGCGTCTAAAATGTGTTTTGGGGGAAATGTCCGGGCTGCAAAGTAACGGTAATAGCCTTTCAGTTCCCCCCAACAATTTGTATTGAAATAAATCAACATGGAACCAGTAATCACTAACTCTGTTTCCCCCGGCCCCTTAACGGAGAACACCCAGCTAGTAACCTAGCAACCAAGCTTCAGCAAGCGGCAGTCAGAAACTCATGTCTCTTCGAATCTACTTACAAATAAATATGGGGAAGTGTAAGTTCAACCGTATTTGGTTGGAAAACATCGAATTTAGTGCTTGGTTGAAACCAGTGGAGGGGAACGTGTTTGAAGCCTGCTGCACCTTTTGCAAAATAAATTAGCGTTTGTTTGGCTAATGTAGCGTTAGCTAGTGCAGCGTTAGCTAGTGCAGCAGCTCCCGCAACAACACCGTTGGACCTCCGGGCGACGTTTGGGTCTTCGACGTCAACCCTAAAAGCGGAGGTGCTGTAGTGTATACGCTAAATACCGTAGTTAAACACCAATCATACAACAGCAACGATGAAAGATTGTAGCCAAGGCAGCAGAGCTCTGAATATAGCTCTTGTTACTCTCTCTCTCTCTCACACACACACACACACACACACACACACACACACACACACACACACACTAGGGCTGCTCGATTATGGCAAAAATCATAATCACGATTATTTAGGTCAATAATTGATATCACGATTATTAAATAAGATTATTCATTGACTTTGAAAACATCCATTTATTGAACTTTAAAGGGCCCATGTCATGGCCATTTCCACTGATCATAATTACATTGTTGAGGTATACTAAAATAGATTTATACTGTGCAATTTTCCAAACTCACATTGGTTTCGCATACAGCATCTCTGTCAAGCATGTGTATTCAGCAGTATTCACTTTCTCCACTAAACGACTCGTTGGAGCTCTTGCCCCCCCCTCCCTGTGAGCCTAGTGTGCTCCGATTGGTCAGCTCGGCCACTCGTTCTGATTAGTCAACCACCAGAGAGGCTGCGCCCATGTCTAACAGTGCTTTTCCCGGCTGCTCTCAGCGTAACATCAGTCTTATCATGGCGTCAGCACAGCCGTATATTTTATATACATATATATTTTTAACTGTTGTTATAGAAGAGTGTGACGGCCCCAGGGCCTTTGTCTTACGATGGGGTGGAGCTGAAGAGGCTAATCAGCACGATCACGGACACCTCCGGACACTACGGCCCCAGTCTCTCTCCAAAGCGGCTGCAGGAAGACTAACTCTGCGATCCTCTCAACCACCTATCTGCATTTACCACAATAAATGTGCCGTGGTTTTGTAAACTCGTGTATGTCTCCTTGTCTTTGTGGCCTACGAGCCGCTCATAACAAAGAGTAAGTTATTTTTACCCGTTATAAACTACTACTGTTTGATGAGAAATCAAATCATGGTTTGCTATATATGAATTCAGGGAAGAAAGGATAGGCCTACTAAGTATTTCCATTAAACTTTATTTTTAGAAATGTACAAAATGAACATAAATATACATATATACACGGTATATCATCCATTCCTCCTCCTTGCATCTTGCCTGCGCACAGTCGGTGCGGTGCCTTTTAGCACGACGCCTCAGTAGTAGTAGAAGTGCCTTTTAGCACGTCATGGATTGTCCGCCAGGATCTGGCTGGACGAAATCAAATGCAAATCACAAAATATTAGAGAAACTTAGTTGTTTTACATTCGTTAGTAGTAGTTGTGTAATGAACAGCTTGCCTGCTAATATGCTAACCTAGCTTTGTTTACCTTGGTAGCTAACACGATATGAACGTTAGCTTGGAGGAAAGGCAACTATAATGCAGTGTAATAAAACTACTATGAACAAAAGCTAGTGGTTCATATTAGGCTAGCAATAACGTGTTTATAATTGCAATCGTATACGGGTATTCCGCTACCATACAATGTAACTTGCATGAATACATTGTTTTGCGCTAGCATACAGCTAGCCTCGTTAGCTACATGCAGTATATGTACGGTCACAATGTACGGTAAACCGGAGTATACTGTATGAGTATTCCGTGTGTGTGACTGCAGACATTCTCCTGCCATGACAAACATGTAAGGCCATCTGCTGACATTGTAGTTGATATATTTAAACGCTAGCAACGTAGCATCACAAAAATGTTTTTCTGACCAAAGCTAGCTCAAGCTCCGTGTGTTAGATCGCTACGCCAGCTATAATGTAATTACGTTTCGCGACTGACCGGCAAATCACCCGCAGTATACTGTCAATAGGTATTTTGTGTGTGAATGCAGACATTCTCCTGCTATGAGATACATGTATGCAAGGCCATCTGCTGATATTAGAGTTGATATATGGAAACTCTAGCAACTTAGTTAGCACAGTTAGCACTGTGTCAATGGCTTAGCAGTCCAACACAGTTTACACATTTAAACAGTCTTGTTTGATAAATACACAAATAACAATGCAAACTTACAGGTTGTATACCCAGATCTTCCCCTGCTCCAAACGGTCCAAACAAGCTGTGCATATCCGGCCTCAAACTGGGCAATGTTTTGGAAGCTTTCGTCTGTGAAATGCCGGTTCTTCGAACCTCTGGAGGAGGAACACGCCGCTGCTGGTGTGGCCATAGCTCTTCGGGATTGGTCCATTTCGTTCCGGGTACCGCATGACATCAGGCGGTACCCGGAACTAAATGGAAGACTCAAATGGGCAGTGACGTATCTCCAACGAGGCGTTTTGGGGAGGTATTTTCTGTGTTAGAGTTTTACTCGCTACAGGGTGTACTTTGAGGGTTTTGACTCTGCACACCGTTTACATGCATAAAAACCTTCATAACACACAAGGGGACGGGTAATAACCGGAAAAGCATGACATGGGAGCTTTAAAACAAATAATAATTTGAACAGTATCTTTTTAACTGTTGATTACCCTGAACGTATAATTCAACTGAAAAACCAATACAAAAATAAATTAAATAAATGATATATTTAAATAAATAATATCAAAATAATAAATACCAATAAACAAGATCAACAAATATTTTGGAGCGCACTTCCACAAGCTACTAAACATATATAAATATGATAAATAAAAATAAATTAGACTAAAATTAATTAGATCAAATATGTTGTAGTGCACTGTCACAACCTAGCAAAGCTAAATAATAGGTTTTTTCGATTATGTTTTTGTAATTGTGGCAGGCCAAAATCGTAATTGCGATTAAAATACGATTAATTGCACAGCCCTAACACACACACAAGCACACACAGAGACACATACACACTTTTTGGCTAACACAGTTCTGTACTGTTATGCTGTTATGTTCAGTCATTGTTCTTATGTTGAACATGAATACATTTGATTTGTAAGTAATTATGGGACGTATTTCTTCTTTCATAGCAATTTTCCTTCATACTTTCTTGCCGTGAAATAGGTCTTAAATTCTATTCGAAGTGGTCTTAAAAAGGTCTTAAAAAGTCTTAAATTTGAGTTGGCGAAACCTGCAGGAACCCTGCCCATCAGAGGTGCCAGACCACTACATGGTTGGAATAGGTCATTATCAGCAACTAACTTTGAGCCTTGATGTGCCGTTGTTCCAAATTCTTGACATTTCAAATGTGTCAATGAAGCCATGTCAATAAGTGAAACAAAAGTTGTAAAGTGTTTTTTAAATATATATTTCAGATTGATCCATTGGACTATGATGTGATCTTGGGGATCGTCAATGATCACCACCACTGGACATTAACGGTGAGTGGAATCAAGGCATTAGTAAATACAAATTCCTGTAATCTCCCTGTGAGTAAAATAAAATAAAAACATTTTTTTTCTTTCCTCCCTTTCTTTGTTCTGTCTTAATAATTAATTAATATCACAGATGCAATAAGTACTATTATAAATCTTACTGTTCTTTTACAAAAACTAATATAATGCATGAAGAATATTGAGGGTGGTGAGGGTGGTTGGAGTGGTAGAGGGATTTTCCAAAATGCATACTTTTGAACATATTCTCTTTCTACTCTCATGACATGATAGGTCATGTAGAGGTCATGTAGAGGTCATGTATCCAGCCCAAAAGAGGGGCCAGTTCTTGGGTCCATTAGGGGAGTCCACTGTCAAAGTGAAAAGGTGCACGGAGATAACAAGGTAGATTTGAATTACTGTTTTTCAGCTGTCACCATCTACTATACATTGTAGATAGAATAAAACGGATGCAAACATCACAATTATATATTCTTTCCACAACTCAGAAGGTTCTTAAAAAGTAAAGGATGCAACATTTCCAAGTTGAAGTGCAACTCACCCCCAGCAACCAGATGGCACCTCATGTGGGGTGTTTGCCTTAAAGGTAAGCTACAAAACCAAGTTACACTTTGCTTTGAAAGAGCTTACATGTAAACGTAACGTACACACATTTCCGTCTTCCTTGATAAACATAACTCTATTGACTCAATTGTCTTTGCAATAATATTTTTTAAAACATTTCCTTTCATTTCACTGAAGTTTGCTGAAAGCATTTTGAGCTCAGAAGATGCCATCTCCTTCGCAACCACCAAACAGGCTATTGAAGAGCACAGATGGAACAACTCTGACCCAACAAACTGGTATGTTTACTCTTGCTAGCAGATGTATTGTAAATAAAATGTTTCCCTAAAAGTATTTGTTTAAATGCATATGCTTTTTAAGGCTACACTGAAAAGCTGAATAGGTTAGACAAGATTTTAAATATACAACTGCAATAAAAAATGAACTCGTATCTCACAGCGAAACAGGTGGTTAATTCAGTAAAATATGTACTGCATATTGATTGTCATTTCTTGTGCCAACTGTTTTTGTTAACAGATGACCTTAGCGCTATCTGTTGCTATTGTGCTGGCCAGAGGGACGAGTACACATACTGGGTACAAATTATATTGACATACAATCATGTTAATTATAGATTTGTAATAACTGAAACAACAAAAATGCTGTTTTTCCCTGCTATCATTATGAACTGAAAATATTAAACACAATGCAATTGTTTTTTTCATAGATCGCCTGTGATGTGTGTAACCGGTGGTTCCACCATGAATGTGTGGGCAGACCACCTACACACAGAACATACATTTGTGGTGGGTGCATATGAAATCCCCAACAGCTGCCTTAAAAAAGCCCCTCTTTAGGCAAACAGTTTATTTGCAGGGTGTGTGGCATCCTTCATGATGCAGGAGTCCTTTTTCCTGCACCTGCCGTCTCTGTTATGTGCCCCCCAAGGTATTTAAAGGAAGGGACCACCTTAACAGCTGCTCCTTGGATATAAAGGGGAGTGGGTGTAGTGCCTGACTTTCTTAAGTCCCTTTTGTAAGTGTTGAGGGACAGGTTATTTGTTTTGAACCAGACCTCAAGGAATGTATGTAAAGTTTTTGTATTTAATGTAATAATGATGTACTGCTTTCAAGAAAAATATAAACATAACTATGTACATTTCACCTTTCTTTTTTATTTCATGTTTCCAGGGGAAGAAAATCAGGACATACATATTAATGATTATGACTTGGAGAAATGACTTGGTCAGCATGCAAATACAAGATCTTAATCTTCCTAAAATGCTTTGGTGAGCACAAACTAGAGGGGAACAGCAAACACCAGTGTGATTTTGGTGAGTCTCTGACCATCCTGGACAAAGATCTAGGGGGGCTTCCAAATCCGGCAGCTACAACACCTGGTCTGCCGGATTTGGAAGCCCCTCTGTAGTTTTGTACCTGCTGGGCCCAGAGTAAAATGCTTTGGTGAGCACAAACTAGAGGGGAACAGCAAACACCAGTGTGATTTTGGTGAAGTTGTGACTGTCCTGGACAAAGTTGTAGGGGGGGTGCCATATCTGGCAGGAGAAATACCTGCTCTGCTGAACATGTTATGTAGAGAACAGTGCAGATCTTCCCTATTGACACCGGGAAAAACCTAGTCTAAAATAAGGAACATTAATAGTGTGATATAGGCACTAATCAATAATAAACTTTATTTTAGGGCACCTTTCAAAACATTCAATGTCACCTTAAAATAAAATAAAAAATAAAATATGAGTGGCATTACAATACAAACATGTGTTGAGTAGGAAACCACAGAGGAAAATTACATTCAAAGGAGCAATTAAAGCGAGTGGAGCCAGTTTGAACAGATTATAATCTTTTAGGCTTGATTGAAAATAACACAGTGTCTGACATTATCATATATGTTATATCATTACTGTTATATCATTGCTTATATTCGTGGTTATCAAGTATCAGACACTTAAACAACAGCGAAGGTTTTAAGAAATAGGACTATACTGACAAATGACATCTTATCCTTTCATTGCCTTTCCTTAAAAAGAGAAACCTTGCAATTGTATGCACATTATTTATTCAGCCGTTTGCTGTTTAATCTGATGTGAAATATATCATTCAAAAGAGAGAAAAAAGCTTTGAAAACTCGGCGAAACTCAATACAGGCGATGACGTCACTTTGCGCGTCCCCGCGGACAGGGCTTCAATCTACGGCAAGGCTTCAATCTACGGCATAACACCGGTGTTGTGCCAAATGATGCACCCCCGTCATGAAATGCCCCCCTTGTCACGGGATCGCGCATTTCTAAATGACACGTTTACACCTTAAAAGGATGTTTAAAACGAAAAGTAAACGTTCAGGGTTTTTATTAATGGTAATTTTCAGACTGAGTTGTTTAGTGGTAGCTCATATAGTCTTGATTCTTGTGGTTAAACTTTTCGCTCCGTATTTGATGGTAGTGGTGTCGAAATTCACTCGTCACTTCCTTTTCAGTTAAATCTTTTTTTGTTGTTATTGTTACGTCCTGTCTATATACACGTGCTTTAAAATGTATTGTTTAATTTTACATATCTGTCATATAATAATCAAAATATATGTTTACAAATGTTACATAGTCTTTGTCAGCATATTTTTGCCACGTTATGCACCCCTTGCTATTTTACATAATAAAAGTGTCACATTCATGAAACGTGCTCCATTCATTGGTACTAGTCCTACAACTATACCCTGGAAAATGCTTGAGGGTGGGAATAATACAAACATCTTTTTGGGGGGGGTGCATTTTATGACAGGCCTGGTTATCACAATATGCCCCCCCTTGCTATCTTACAAAATAAAGGTGTCACATTCATGAAACGTGCTCCATTCATTGGTACTAGTCCGAAAAGATTCTTTTGGCCTGGGATGTCTTCTGACATACATAAATGGGTAAGCTCTTCACTTTTTATAGCTTCAGCTTATCGCAATGCCTACTTGCATTTAAGTGTATGTATTATTTCCTTAAATTACAGAAATGTAAGAACCTGTTCTATTTGGTTGGGTCCTGTGTGAACTGACAGAAAAAGGTATTCAGATAACCTGTGTATGTGTTTTGAACAGGTGTCAGAATGTGCAGTGTGCCAGGCAGCTGCTCATCCTATCAAACAGGAGGTGGAATATACCCCAATAAAAGTCATGTTTTTTACCACATTCTCAAAATCAATGTCTGTTGTTGTATCACAAAACACATTTACCTCACAGATCACATCCATCTCAGCAGATAATGTAGAAAGGAAGAAAGCTCTGATTGATTTGAGCAGAATTATTATCCCTACACAACATGCTCACAAACATTATATCCAGAATAAAATGTATAATTATTATTTGTCCTTTTTTTCAAGGTTGAACATCCATTTGAGCTCATTGGCATGGACTTGATTGGCAGATTAAAAACTACCAATAGTGGGCATGTATATATTTGCGTTATGGTAGACTACCTCACCAAATGGCCACAAGCATATCCTCTGAAAACCAAAACAGCAACTGAGGTGACAGAATGCATTGTCAAGTTTTTCCATCAGTTTGAGGTGCCGAAAAGAATCCTGACTGACCAAGGAAGAGAGTTTGTCAATGCGGTCATTTTGAAAATGGTTTAAACATGTTTTGCAAAAATATTGTAGTTGTGTTTTCATCTATATAAAACGTTATACAATGTTCTTTATATTTACAGATCAACAAGAATGTATGTGCCAAGATGGGGATTCAGAGAAGTCTCTGTTCGCCCTATCACCCTCAAACAAATGGGCTGGTAGAGAGGATGAACGGCACCATACAAAGGTGAGGCAAATGCCAGTCGGACCATATATATATATATATATATATATATATATATATATATATATATATATATATATACACAGTATATAATGCCTATTATCAGTACAAATTCTGTTATTTTTTTTTAGAGCTCTCAGGAAGCTGGTGGCAGACAAACCAGAAGACTGGGATGAGTACCTAGATGCAGTCATGTTTGGCTTGAGGACAAAAAAGCAGATGACAACTAAGTTCTCCCCATACTTTCTGATGTTTGGCCGAGAGGCTCGGTATCCAACCGAGGTGCCAGAAAACTTCATGGTTGGTAAACACGTCTCAATATAACTTAAGGTATATCAAGTTAATGTTGAAAACATTTACTGAAGGAATATCAAAACATGTATTCACAGGTAGACAGCAGTGTTGAGGATGTTGTGGCTGAGGAAAAGGTTTCCCAGGGCGTTAAAAACCTTGAGGAAATCAAGGACATTCTCCATGGCAATATTGCCAAGCAGGAAAAAAGCACCAGGGAGCGCTTGAGACACGGCATTCCTAAATGTCACTTCAGAGTAGGTGACCAGGTGTGGCGACAGAATGTGAGGAGCCAACAAAGAAAAGGTGGCAAGCTTGAGGCAAACTTCCTTGGCCCTTTCCAAATTACAGCACTAGAGGAGAAAAGTGCTGATCTGCTGTCGGAGGGTGGTAACGTTTAAAAAAAATCAATGTGGATCACTTGAAAATATCCAAAGCAGAGCTGCCCCGAATCCCTCACCAAATTAAAAAAACAGCAACAACAGCAGCACCCTCCACATCACCAGCCTACATGGAAGCTCCATCAGCGTCAGCCTCACCTGCTCCATCAGCGTCAGCCTCACCTGCTCCATCAGCGTCAGCCTCACCTGCTCCATCAGCGTCAGCCTCACCTGCTGCTCCATCAGCGTCAGCCTCACCTGCTGCTCCATCAGCGTCAGCCTCACCTGCTGCTCCATCAGCGTCCAGCCTCACCTGCTGCTCCATCAGCGTCAGCCTCACCTGCTGCTCCATCAGCGTCAGCCTCACCTGCTGCTCCATCAGCGTCAGCCTCACCTGCTGCTCCATCAGCGTCAGCCTCACCTGCTGCTCCATCAGCGTCAGCCTCACTGCCATCAGCAGCCTCACACTGCTGCCCCATCAGCATCAGCCTCACCTGCTGCTCCATCAGCGTCAGCCTCACCTGCTGCTCCATCAGCATCAGCCTCACCTGCTGCTCCATCAGCGTCAGCCTCACCTGCTGCCCCATCAGCGTCAGCCTCACCTGCTGCTCCATCAGCGTCAGCCTCACCTGCTGCTCCATCAGCATCAGCCTCACCTGCTGCTCCATCAGCGTCAGCCTCACCTGCTGCTCCATCAGCGCCAGCCTCACCTGCTGCTCCATCAGCGCCAGCCTCACCTGCTCCATCAGCGCCAGCCTCACCTGCTGCTCCATCAGCGTCAGCCTCACCTGCTGCTCCATCAGCGCCAGCCTCACCTGCTGCCCCATCAGCGCCAGCCTCACCTGCTCCATCAGCGCCAGCCTCACCTGCTGCTCCATCAGCGCCAGCCTCACCTGCTGCTCCATCAGTGTCTGCCTCACCTGCTGCCCCAATAGCGTCAGCCTCACCTGCTGCCCCATCAGCGCCAGCCTCACCTGCTGCCCCATCAGCTCCATCAGCGTCAGCCTCACCTGCTGCTCCATCAGCGTCAGCCTCACCTGCTGCCCCATCAGCGTCAGCCTCACCTGCTGCCCCATCAGCGTCAGCTTCATCTGCTGCTCCATCAGCGCCAGCCTCACCTGCTGCCCCATCAGCGTCAGCTTCATCTGCTGCTCCATCAGCGCCAGCCTCACCTGCTGCCCCATCAGCGTCAGCCTCACCTGCTGCCCCATCAGCGTCAGCCTCACCTGCTGCTCCATCAGCGTCAGCTTCATCTGCTGCTCCATCAGCGCCAGCCTCACCTGCTGCCCCATCAGCGTCAGCCTCACCTGCTGCTCCATCAGCGCCAGCCTCACCTGCTGCCCCATCAGCGTCAGCCTCACCTGCTGCCCCATCAGCGTCAGTCTCACCTGCTGCCCCATCAGCGTCAGCCTCACCTGCTGCTCCATCAGCGTCAGCCTCACCTGCTGCTCCATCAGCGTCAGCCTCACCTGCCCCATCAGCGTAGCCTCACCTGCCCCATCAGCGTCAGCCTCACCTGCTGCTCCATCAGCGTCAGCCTCACCTGCTGCCCCATCAGCGTCAGCCTCACCTGCTGCTCCATCAGCGTCAGCCTCACCTGCTGCTCCATCAGCGTCAGCCTCACCTGCTGCTCCATCAGCGTCAGCCTCACCCTCACCTGCTGCCCCATCAGCGTCAGCCTCACCTGCTGCTCCATCAGCGTCAGCCTCACCTGCTGCTCCATCAGCATCAGCCTCACCTGCTGCTCCATCAGCGTCAGCCTCACCTGCTGCTCCATCAGCGTCAGCCTCACCTGCTGCCCCATCAGCATCAGCCTCACCTGCTGCTCCATCAGCGTCAGCCTCACCTGCTGCTCCATCAGCGCCAGCCTCACCTGCTCCATCAGCGCCAGCCTCACCTGCTGCTCCATCAGCGTCAGCCTCACCTGCTGCTCCATCAGCGTCAGCCTCACCTGCTGCTCCATCAGCGTCAGCCTCACCTGCTGCCCCATCAGCGTCAGCCTCACCTGCTGCCCCATCAGCGTCAGCCTCACCTGCTGCTCCATCAGCGTCAGCCTCACCTGCTGCTCCATCAGCGTCAGCCTCACCTGCTGCTCCATCAGCGTCAGCCTCACCTGCTGCTCCATCAGCGTCAGCCTCACCTGCTGCCCCATCAGCGTCAGCCTCACCTGCTGCTCCATCAGCGCCAGCCTCACCTGCTGCTCCATCAGTGTCAGCCTCACCTGCTGCCCCATCAGCGTCAGCCTCACCTGCTGCTCCATCAGCGTCAGCCTCACCTGCTGCCCCATCAGCGTCAGCCTCACCTGCTGCTCCATCAGCGCCAGCCTCACCTGCTGCCCCATCAGCGTCAGCCTCACCTGCTGCTCCATCAGCGCCAGCCTCACCTGCTGCTCCATCAGCGTCAGCCTCACCTGCTGCTCCATCAGCGTCAGCCTCACCTGCTGCCCCATCAGCGTCAGCCTCACCTGCTGCCCCATCAGCGTCAGCCTCACCTGCTGCTCCATCAGCGTCAGCCTCACCTGCTGCTCCATCAGCGTCAGCCTCACCTGCTGCCCCATCAGCGCCAGCCTCACCTGCTCCAATAAATACTGTCACTCTAACTGACAAATGTAGGTGTTTTGATATTGAGTGTTACATTTGAATAGTAATGATGTAAACATGAACTAAATCTTTAACTATATCATGGTTGGTAAGTAAATGCATTACTGTATTCTTTTCAGATGTGCAGGAGGCATGGGCTGGGAAGGATGCACACGTCCTCCTTTCAAAAATAGGGCCATACAAACTTTTTTTTTGGGACATCACAAAGACTGGTCCAAACAAGGAGCTGGAGAGTGAGGTATTGCTTTGTCACATTATAATTTATATTTTTATATTTTATATAATTCCGTTCCCTAATGGGCAATATTTGTTTTAATGAAAGTCACAAAACATTGTATTACAGTTTTATTGACTTAAATCATAAAAGGAAATTCAGTGACGTTACAACAATGTAGTTGATAGTATTACAGTAAACATGCCTCTTTTTAATACATTGTGATCATTGTTCTCATCGGTGATCAATGCCTACCTTACACTCATTGTAAGAAGATTCAACCAGGGCAATGACGGTCAAGCAGCTGTTATTGACAGCTACGCTATGACCGCCATCTGGAAACACACATTTGGAAGAATCCGGGTATGTACATGATTGGAATGACTTTGCATTTGTAAATGTTGCAAATGTGCATTTTTCAACAGGAATGTAATACTTTTGCAAATACTCTCAGATTGATCCAATGGCACACACAGTCAAGTTTTCAGTTTTGGCGGCAGTTCCTGTTTGTCTAGAAGTCTTGTCATCAGGGCTCTATACATAGAGTTAACCACGGCAGATATGTCATATTTAATGCAGCCGAAACGTGTATTACAATGCCGTTATGTGATGACTTCCAAAGAGAAAAGCAAGCACACTCGGAATAATGTATTATTTAATTGTTTTATACAGTCTAGTTGCTACAGAGGATTGTGGGTAATGTCATGTCTTCCATCCAAAACTCATAGAAAACGACTTGTTTCTCAGAATTGAAGGGGAAAACGTGACAAAAGCATTGAACACTAAAACCTATCAATGTCGTTTAATTACCAAGATAATCTGGTGTTTTTGAGTTGATGAGTAGTGGAGATATCTCTGTCAAATCAATCGACAGTAAGGGGAATACTTACTTCCGGGTGTACAATCCTCCGTTATCCAATGGGAATGGACGCTCACATTGCCTTTAACAGCCTCCGACACAAACGAATGCCGTGCTTCCCTAAGCGTCACATACCGCCGCAGATGGGAATACATTGCAATCAGTTGAAAGCTCTTTGCGTCCGTTTATGAAGCTGAAGGAGCCTCGGAGCGTCACAACTGCACGCCTCGGGACCCTGACCAAGCATCGCTCCTGGACGCTTCGGGACCCTGACCAAGCATCGCTCCTGGACGCTTAGGGAGTGAGAGTGTGTTGATTGCTACTATATTTGGCATCTTCAGCATTAACTGATAAAGGATTAATGTTTTGCTTGTTTTTCAATACATTTTTGTTGAAAATGTATTTCTTTCTCATAACACAACATTTATGTTTTTGAAAGATTTTTGATAATTGAAGGAATGGTTAGAATGTTAGTGGTAAATACATTTGAGATATTCTATTATCATAAAAAACAACATAATGCATACCTCAGAGTTCCCGTTAGCCGGTAATTACCGAACTATGACCGGTAAAATATGCTGAAGACCGGCATATCTAAATCTCTCCGGTCAAAATGTCCGGTCAAAATAATTTCCTTTTAGCGCAATACCGCTTCAGTTGCGCCACTTATGTGACAGACAAGAATAGTCAATTCTAATGTCTAACACTTAATGTGGAGAAAGAGATGTCCTGTATGGGTTGATTGTGCGTTGATCTGTTGGTAATGCCTCAGGGTTCCGGTGGGCATGTAAACAAATGCATAATGCTGCGCTATACTTTGCGGCCTCACCCTGTTGCATAGCGACGCTTATTGTTTAGGTGTCTTTTAATAAGCAGGTAGTCATATCATTAGCTAGAACTAGCTAGATCTGATCGATATGGACATAAACGCGAGTGAAGTCTAATCTGACGGGAGAGAGAGATCAGCTGCTGCTGACGAGTCGACACGCAGCTCTGCATGATCACATGCAGCGGTGAGCGGAACAAAACACACACTTCAGGTTAGAATATCACACGTAGCTATTTTAATTACCTCTCAAACTACCTAAGTTATAGATAGGCCTATGTTTAGTTTTACTGTCGGGTCACTCATTACGGGATCCGCGAGCTGCATGATACTGACGGGCTGTCAGGAGAGGGAGAGAGCGCTCCGTTTATTATTCCCGTGTTATTGTAAGTTACTGAACACTTTTGAATAATGTAGTTAATCTACTATAATTAGTTTGTTTAATATCGAATCATATCAATTAGTTTTAAAGCTCAATAAATAACAAAGAAGACCTTTGACCGGCACTTTTCTACTTTTGTCCGGAAGATTTCAACTTTAACGGACATGTTGACCGGCGAAAAAATATTCTAACGGGAACTCTGGCATACCTTACATAAGTATTTATTGTTTTCTCAGATTTACTGTGACATTTGTCAGCGGTGGTACCACCACCAATGTGTACAAAGGCCTCCAGTGGATCAACCGTACTTGTGCCCTGGATGCACATAATGCCCCGAAGGAACCATCATTAACTTGTTACGGTTTTGTATTTATGTTTTCATTTTCCACCTTTGTTTTGAAATGTTTTCCTCCTTGTGTCTTCTCTGTTCCTTCTTCCTGTGTTTGCCTTCCTGTCGTTAGTTTCCCTGGTGTGTCTGATTGTCTGATTGTGTTCACCTGTTGCCCTTGTGTTTCTGCCTCCCTTACCCCAGCTGTGTCTTGTCTTGTGATTACCCCTCTCTGTATTTAGTCTTGTCTTCCCCTGTGTGCCTTGTCGGTTCATTGTTGGTTTTTCCTGTCTCCCTCCATGTCAGTCATGTTTGTTTCTCCTGTCTCCCTCCATGTTAGTCACGGTCAGTCTTTCGGTAAATGTTTTTTCCTTTTGCTTTCGTTTTGTTTCAAGTCATGTTTTTTGTCATCAGCTTTTTGTAATAAAGCTCGTTTTTGTTTATAGACCTTTACCCTTTTTGTAGTCTGCATTTGGGTCCTACCCTTTCCACATTACCTAACAAACTGTCCACTGTCATTTCAACCCATGCAACTATTGTTAGTATAGGGAATTATTAAGTGTTCAGTAAAAAAGTCAACACCTTTATGTAGTCTTTAGAGTCCCATAATTACCATATTGGTCTTGAGTAAGACATGGGTTTCCAACATAGGAAACAACTCAGTGTTCATGAGGAAGGTTGAGGATTGGTTTTCAATATGACCGTTATTTTGCAGGTTTATCTGAAATATTTGAACGGTGCAGTTAACATTTATCATAGTTTTGGTCAGATATGATTTAGCTAAAAAGGGTTCAGGTGATGACAGATGATAATGAATGCCTACTAACTACGACTACTAACCAGGCCTGTCATAAAATGCACCCCCCCCCCAAAATATGTTTCTATTATTCCCACCCTCAAGCATTTTTCAGGGTATAGTTGTAGGGCTAGTACCAATGAATGGAGCACGTTTCATGAATGTGACACCTTTATTTTGTAAGATAGCAAGGGGTGCATAACGTGGCAAAAATATGCTGACAAAGACTATGTAACATTTGTAAACATATATTTTGATTATTATATGTAAAATTAAACAATACATTTTAAAGCACGTGTATATAGACAGGACGTAACAATAATAACAAAAAAAAAAGATGAAAAAAAACTGAAAAGGAAGTGACGAATGAATTTCGACACCACTACCATCAAATACAGAGCGAAAAGTTTAACCACAAGAATCAAGACTATATGAGCTACCACTAAACAACTCACAGTCTGAAAATTACCTTTAATAAAAACCCTGAACGTTTACTTTTCGTTTTAAACATCGTTTTAAGGTGTAAACGTGTCATTTAGAAATGCGCGTTCCCGTGACAAGGGGGGCATTTCATGACGGGGTGCATAATTTGGCACAACACCGGGACGCCAATACGGAAGTGCCACAAACTGCAGTTCATATATTGGCCGATAGGCGCTGACTGCAGAAAGGAGCAATTTCCATAGAGCCCCATGTTAAAATGCCCAATTTTACAGCATAAAAAATATGTTTCTACCTATGGATCCAATAAATATTATTATAGATATAGTTAGATTCCACCTTCATGATTATGGATCTGTGAGTGAATTGTTTTCTAACATGACCCTTTTATTTATATTAGTTTTTTTATATATTTTCTTTTTTTGCATACATTTGGGGCGTGGTCACATTGAGTGACAGCTCTGTCAAGTGACTGCAGCTGTTAGCTTCTTGTCTCTCTGCTAGCTGCTCCGTCCGTGAAGCTACAGGGACTCTGCCTGCTCAGTTCATCCAGGGAACACAACTTGACCCCGGCCGTGTTTGTTTGTTCTTCATGCTTATATATTGGACTATTGTGACTCGCTCTGCGGTTAAAACAGACGGTGCATGAATGCCGTTTTGCGGTAAGTGAAATTCGAGTACTTTATGTGTTTATGATTTTAATCAGCTACGTAATGAATGTGTTAGCGTGTAAGCGAGTGCTAGCTACATCGGTGCTAACGATGCTAATCGTAGCCTCCAAGTTAAAACCATAGACCGTATATATACAGGGTTCCCGCGGGGTCTTAAAAAGTCTTAAATCTGATAATCTGAATTTAAGGCCTTAAAAAGGTCTTAAATATGACCAAAAAAATAAGAAAGGTCTTAAATATGATTTAGAAGGTCTTAAAAATGATCGGATTTGAAAGGTACTTCTGTGTTGAGATCGCGTCTAAATGTGTTTTGGGGGAAATGTCCGGGCTGCAAAGTAACCAGTACGGTAAGAGCCTTTCAGTTCCCCCCAACAATTTGTATTGAAATAAATCAACATGGAACCAGTAATCACTAACTTTGTTTCCCCCGGCCCCTTATTGGAGAACACCCAGCTAGTAACCTAGCAAGCTTCAGCTAGCGGCAGTCAGAAACTCATGTATCTTAGAATCTACTTAAAAATAAATATGGGGAAGTGTAAGTTCAACCGTATTTGGTTGGAAAACATCGAATTTAGTGCTTGGTTGAAACCAGTGGAGGGGAACGTGTTTGAAGCCCGCTGCACCTTTTGCAAAAGAAAGTAGCGTATGCTAATGTAGTGTTAGCTAGTGCAGCAGCTCCTGCAACAACACCGGCGGACCTCTGGGCGACGTTTGGGTGTATGTCAACCCTAAAAGCGGAGGTGCCGTAGACGCTAAATACCGTAGCTAAACACCAATCATACAACAGCATGATGAAAGATTGTAGCCAAGGCAGCAGAGCTCTGAATATAGCTTCTCTCTCTCTCTCTCTCTCTCTCTCTCTCTCTCTCTCTCTCTCTCTCTCTCTCTCTCTCTCTCTCGCTCTCGCTCTCGCTCTCGCTCTCGCTCTCGCTCTCGCTCTCGCTCTCTCTCTCTCTCTCTCACACACACACACACACACACGGGCTGCTCGATTATGGCAAAAATCATAATCACGATTATTTTGGTCAATAATTGATATCAAGATTATTAAATACGATTATTCATTGACTTTGAAAACATCCATTTATTGAACTTTAAAACAAATAATAATTTGAACAGTATCTTTTTAACTGTTGATTACCCTGAACGTATAATTCAACTGCAAAACCAATACAAAAATAAATTAAATAAATTATACATTTAAATAAATAATATCAAAATAATAAATACCAATAAACAAGATCAACAAATATTTTGGAGCGCACTTCCACAAGCTACTAAACATATATAAATATGATAAATACAAATAAATTAGACTAAAATTAATTAGATCAAATATGTTGTAGTGCACTGTCACAACCAAGCAAAGCTAAATAATTTCGTAATTGTGGCAGGCCAAAATCGTAATTGCGATTTAAAATACGATTAATTGCACACCCCTAACACACACACACAAGCACACACAGACACATACACTTTTTAACACGCTAACACAGTTCTGTTATGCCTTTACATTTACTTTGTAAGTAATTATGGGACGTATTTCTTCTTTCATAGCAATTTTCCTTCATACTTTCTTGCCGTGAAATAGGTCTTAAATTCTATTCAAAGTGGTCTTAAAAAGGTCTTAAAAAGTCTTAAATTTGAGCAGGCGAAACCTGCAGGAACCCTGTATATAAAGGTTAAAACAAAATAGACAAGTGTTAAGCGTTAAGTGGGATAATACTGTAGAACAAATGGCTTCTGTTTGAGGTTGGTAAAATAAGGTCATCCTTGTAACTTAGAGAGATATTTTATTATGTAGGTAGGAACTGTATGCATCGCTAAGGTTAATTTAAATTGGCTATGCTCAAGTATGTAGACAAGCTAACGTTGAAGTAGTGTATGTGAAATCAACCTCACAATAAGATGTGTGTATATTACAATTATTAATGTCATATTTCAAGATGATTACTTAGATATTACAATATGGTTGGTTGAGCTGGAGTTCATTATTGAGCTTACACGTTAACGTCACAGTCATCTGAAGAACGAACCCAAACCTTGTTGTTTTTATTAATTGCATTACCAAATTGGTATCAAATAAACAGTAAGCATTGGTAACACAACTTCCAAAGTTACAGTAAAATAAAAAGGACCCTGACTCGGACAATACACAATCCAACATGTTCAACAGAAGAGAATCAGTTATATTGTTTGTACACATGGTTCTTTACATATATATCTGTTTGTTTAAAGTGTCCAGGTGATGCAGACAGGATGGACCAGAGAGTGAGAGACAGAACTGGACTCCTCACAGCAGTGAACTTCAGCACAGGTACAAATACTCTTTTTTTCATACTGTACAAAGAATCAAGAAAGATATTGGTTTAAATAAATGAAGTATTGACTTTAATACACTGATATACATTCCATTAACCCTCCGGTATCATTCGATTGGACTACGCAAATTAGTCATTCGAGACAAAAATGTCCACTGCAAAAGACTTTGATAAAAACATTATATTAAAAGGTTTTTTTCACAACTTTTTTTGGGTTCAATCTTTGTGCTAGGGCGTAGCTTTACAGCCTTCACACAGATCGCCATTACAGCAGTATGTCTGAACAGGTTAGCAAATGCCTGATAGTTTAAATAGAAAAGACTGCGGAGCTTACAAAAATGAAATAAAATGTTACAAAAAACATATAAACACCCAACCGATTACTGTTTGGGTTTGAGGCGACATTGATACGGCGAAGCTACAAGCTACGTAGTAGAGATAACTTTATCAGGAAAAACACCGCTAAATAAAAAGGAATGCAAATATTAACATGGAAAAACGTACAGCTTCCAAATAGGATGTGTCTTGGTCCCGGATGGTTGGTATTGATCCAGTTTTTAGCCTTAGATTGGAAGCATATCCTCTTTTCACTTGAGGGAAGTTGATAAACATGTCCGAGGTAAAATGTTTAGAACACACAAGCAGACATTTGCCGAGGTGTTCTGGCACATTCCCCGTGAGAATGAAGTCCAGCCACAGATTCTTCTGTTTTTCCAGGGATGGCATTGCATGCAGTCCCTTGTCCCGATTTTACAGCCAACAGCCCAACTTTTCACTGCTGGCAAATAACACAGATGCGACTCGGGGAGATTCAGCCTGCCGACAGCCTATATGGCAATGAGAGGTTGGCCGGCCCGTGGACGTGGCCCAACCTCTCATTCCCACTATTCCGGGCTGACGTCGGGTCGGATAGAATCTGTATCCGCTCGTTGCAGCCCCGTTTTTAAAATATTTGCGTACGGAGGAAAAGAGAGGGTTGTATTTTCTGACACTTGGTGAGTTCCCTGGAACACCGGGGACACATATTCATGTATAAAAGACGTACAAAAGTGCATTTTGCATGATAGGTCCCCTTTAAAGTAGAGACACTACATACTGATATACACCTGAACATCAGCAGGAGAGAACTCTTTAAAGTAGAGACCCTACACACTGATATACACCTGAACATCAGCAGGAGAGAACTCTTTAAAGTAGAGACACTACACACTGATATACACCTGAACATCAGCAGGAGAGAACTCTTTAAAGTAGAGACCCTACACACTGATATACACCTGAACATCAGCAGGAGAGAACTCTTTAAAGTAGAGACACTACACACTGATATACACCTGAACATCAGCAGGAGAGGACTCTTTAAAGTAGAGACACTACATACTGATATACACCTGAACATCAGCAGGAGAGGACTCTTTAAAGTAGAGACACTACACACTGATATACACCTGAACATCAGCAGGAGAGAACTCTTTAAAGTAGAGACACTACATACTGATATACACCTGAACATCAGCAGGAGAGAACTCTTTAAAGTAGAGACACTACATACTGATATACACCTGAACATCAGCAGGAGAGGACTCTTTAAAGTAGAGACACTACATACTGATATACACCTGAACATCAGCAGGAGAAGACTCTTTAAAGTAGAGACACTACACACTGATATACACCTGAACATCAGCAGGAGAGGACTCTTTAAAGTAGAGACACTACATACTGATATACACCTGAACATCAGCAGGAGAGGACTCTTTAAAGTAGAGACACTACATACTGATATACACCTGAACATCAGCAGGAGAGAACTCTTTCAAGTAGAGACACTACATACTGATATACACCTGAACATCAGCAGGAGAGGACTCTTTAAAGTAGAGACACTACATACTGATATACACCTGAACATCAGCAGGAGAGGACTCTTTAAAGTAGAGACACTACATACTGATATACACCTGAACATCAGCAGGAGAAGACTCTTTAAAGTAGAGACACTACACACTGATATACACCTGCACATCAGCAGGAGAGGACTCTTTAAAGTAGAGACCCTACATACTGATATACACCTGAACATCAGCAGGAGAGAACTCTTTAAAGTAGAGACACTACATACTGATATACACCTGAACATCAGCAGGAGAGGACTCTTTAAAGTAGAGACACTACATACTGATATACACCTGAACATCAGCAGGAGAGGACTCTTTAAAGTAGAGACACTACATACTGATATACACCTGAACATCAGCAGGAGAAGACTCTTTAAAGTAGAGACACTACACACTGATATACACCTGCACATCAGCAGGAGAGGACTCTTTAAAGTAGAGACCCTACATACTGATATACACCTGAACATCAGCAGGAGAGAACTCTTTAAAGTAGAGACACTACATACTGATATACACCTGAACATCAGCAGGAGAGGACTCTTTAAAGTAGAGACACTACATACTGATATACACCTGAACATCAGCAGGAGAGGACTCTTTAAAGTAGAGACACTACATACTGATATACACCTGAACATCAGCAGGAGAGGACTCTTTAAAGTAGAGACACTACATACTGATATACACCTGAACATCAGCAGGAGAGGACTCTTTAAAGTAGAGACACTACATACTGATATACACCTGAACATCAGCAGGAGAGGACTCTTTAAAGTAGAGACACTACATACTGATATACACCTGAACATCAGCAGGAGAGGACTCTTTAAAGTAGAGACACTACATACTGATATACACCTGAACATCAGCAGGAGAGGACTCTTTAAAGTAGAGACACTACATACTGATATACACCTGAACATCAGCAGGAGAGGACTCTTTAAAGTAGAGACACTACATCACTGATATACACCTGAACATCAGCAGGAGAGGACTCTTTAAAGTAGAGACACTACACACTGATATACACCTGAACATCAGCAGGAGAGGACTCTTTAAAGTAGAGACACTACATACTGATATACACCTGAACATCAGCAGGAGAGGACTCTTTAAAGTAGAGACACTACATACTGATATACACCTGAACATCAGCAGGAGAGGACTCTTTAAAGTAGAGACACTACATACTGATATACACCTGAACATCAGCAGGAGAGGACTCTTTAAAGTAGAGACACTACATACTGATATACACCTGAACATCAGCAGGAGAGGACTCTTTAAAGTAGAGACACTACACACTGATATACACCTGAACATCAGCAGGAGAGGACTCTTTAAAGTAGAGACACTACACACTGATATACACCTGAACATCAGCAGGAGAAGACTCTTTAAAGTAGAGACACTACACACTGATATACACCTGAACATCAGCAGGAGAGGACTCTTTAAAGTAGAGACACTACATACTGATATACACCTGCACATCAGCAGGAGAGGACTCTTTAAAGTGGAGACACTACATACTGATATACACCTGAACATCAGCAGGAGAGGACTCTTTAAAGTAGAGACACTACATACTGATATACACCTGAACATCAGCAGGAGAGGACTCTTTAAAGTAGAGACACTACATACTGATATACACCTGAACATCAGCAGGAGAGAACTCTTTAAAGTAGAGACACTACACACTGATATACACCTGAACATCAGCAGGAGAGGACTCTTTAAAGTAGAGACACTACATACTGATATACACCTGAACATCAGCAGGAGAGAACTCTTTAAAGTAGAGACCCTACACACTGATATACACCTGAACATCAGCAGGAGAGAACTCTTTAAAGTAGAGACACTACACACTGATATACACCTGAACATCAGCAGGAGAGGACTCTTTAAAGTAGAGACACTACATACTGATATACACCTGAACATCAGCAGGAGAGGACTCTTTAAAGTAGAGACACTACACACTGATATATACCTGAACATCAGCAGGAGAGAACTCTTTAAAGTAGAGACACTATACACTGATATACACCTGAACATCAGCAGGAGAGGACTCTTTAAAGTAGAGACACTACATACTGATACACACCTGAACATCAGCAGGAGAGGACT
>NW_022987849.1:57500-90818 GCF_902827165.1 Trematomus bernacchii | reverse complement strand
ACACACACACACACACAACACACACACACACACACCCAACACACCCAACACACACACACACACCCCACACACAACACACATCACCACACAACACAACATGCACACACACACACACACAGCACACCACACACCCACACACACACACACACACACACACACCAACACACAGCAGCACACCACACACACACACACACACACACACACACACACACACACACACACACACACACACCTCTAACCCTTCATATTGTTTCACAGAGAGCCACTGTTGAGTCTGCAGGTTGAAGTCATTACGGCGGGACATGAGTCCGTTAATCCTGATGAGGTCGAAGGTCAAACTCTGAAAATGTTTCATGAACTTCCCGTCCCCGAAGGTCACGCTAATAAAACCCATGGGTTGGATCCTGAAGTCCCATAAATAGTGATTAAGAAGAGGAGAGCTGCACCATAACTGTCAGAGTGAGAGAAGGCAGAGATCTGACACACGTCATGACCTCAGAGCAGCCAATCACACGCTACGATACCGCCAGGAAGCCAAAAGCTTCACCTCTGAGCAGCCAATCACACGCTGCGATACGAGCGACAGGAAGCCCTCCTCTCCTCTTCATCAGGAGCCCATCGGTCTTCAGAGGGAGGTCTGCTTTATCTTCCAACAGAAGAGGAGACCCTCTCCAGACCCAGCATCCTCTTCTACAGTTTAGTATTTATTTTAACCTTTTGAACTCACGAGGTCATCTGGTTTCCTTTCTGACCCTCGCTCCTGAGAGAAGGGGATCTTTCCCACGGTCCAAAGACTCTAATGCTGCGCTCACAGCTGGAGTGTCACGGCGGCTGTCAGCTGTGTGTACTCCTGTCATTCAAACAGGCCAGGGGGCGGGGCTTATCTCCATGAAGATATTACTGTAGATACCAACTACAACAAAATGGACATATTTGACCGTGATTTAATTGTTATACACGATTCAAAATGATGCCGAAGTAACAACACACTGATACCGGTTAGTAAACACCAGTTATTAATGAGTGTGTTCACGTGACAGCAGGAGAAACCGTTTGAAATGCGTGTTTTCTGAATGGAGATCGGATCGATCAGGCTAAGCTAACGTTGTATGTCCACACTCACAACAACAGCCTATACAGACATAAATAAAGCAGCGACTGTATTCTCCATGACACAGACAGTCTGTGGTTTGGACTTGTTTCACTTTTGTCTAGTTTCTGAACATATATGAGGAGCTGTGAGCTCTGAGTGCTAACAGCTAACGGCTAACAGCTGATGTTTTGGTTTTCAGTGACGACAGGCTGAGAACAAAAGTAAATCTCGCGATTGACGCGGCCGCTTCAATCGCCTCCATCCAGGTCTCTCATGGACTTCACATGCAACGCACCATGAGACTTAAATATGAAAGAAGTTACCTGCAGGTTACACACATCTCTTCTTATTCAGGTGTCTTTCTAAGAGAGAGCAGCTAAGCACGATAAGATATGTTGCATATGAAGCAACAGCCAAAAGACCGTTAGCCTAGCTTAGCATAAAGACTGGAGACAGGTGTCATGGCCTCCAAAGGACACACTACACACACTCCAAGATGCACAGACACCACGCTGTGTTTGATTGGCTCTTATGGCGCGTTTCCACTACAGCCCGGAGCACGGTTTAAGAGAGCTGTGACGTCAGCGGCCCGTCTTTGGTTGCGTTTCCACTTGGCCTAGTACCGGCCGGCGGGTCCTAATTCAGTTTTTCTGGCCTCATAAAATCGCGGGTCTAGGGCCAGAGACAACGAGGCTGAGTCGGGCTGAGTATGCTAAACTAGAGAGAGCATCGCTGGCAAGGGGGCTACAACTACAACAAGATGGACATATTTGACCGTGATTTAATTGTAATACACGTTTCAAAATGATGAAGTAACAACATACTGATACCGGTTAGTAAAAACCATGAATTAATGCTTTGTCAAGTCTGCAGACAGACGGCAGGAGAAAAACCTTTTAAAATGCGTGTTTTCTGAATGGAGATTGGCTAAGCTAACGCAGTATATGCTCCGACCGTCCACACTCACAACAACGGCCTATACAGACATAAATAAAGCAGCGACTGTATTCGCCATGACACAGGCAGTCTGTGGTTTGTACTTGTTTAACTTCTGTCTAGTTTCTGAACAGATATGAGGAGCTGTGAGCTCTGAGTGCTAACAGCTAACGGCTGTGTTGGTTTTCTGGGGTTCTCATTGAAGATGACGTCACGGCTCCGCCTACACTGCGTTACTATAGTAACTACCCCAGTTCCTAAACTGTAATGGAAATGCGCCATAAAGTGAGCCAGTCCTAACGAGGCCCTGCCATACCGAGCGAGGCCGAGCGAGGCCGTGTAGTGGAAACGCGCCATTAGAGAGAGAGATGTTGAAGCTGCTTCTTATCATGAACACTTTCTAGTCTCTTCATTTCTCTCATAACTCCATGTCTCTGTTTGCTGCAGACACTCCTGATCTGAGGCCTGACATTACATCTTTAGAGACCTCCTCCTCTCCTCCTCTCTGAGTTCCTCCTCCCTCCTCCTCCCTCCTCCTCTCTGAATTCCTCCTCCCTCCTCCTCTCCTCCCTCCTCCAGGTGAGTTCCTCCTCTCTCCTCCCTCCTCCTCTCTGAGTTCCTCCTCCCTCCTCCAGGTGAGTCCCTCCTCCCTCCTCCTCTCCTCCCTCCTCCTCTCCTCCCTCCTCCTCCCTGAGTTCCTCCTCCTCCCTCCTCCTCTCCTCCCTCCTCCAGGTGAGTTCCTCCCTCCTCCCTCCTCCTCTCCTCCCTCCTCTTCTCCTCCCTCCTCCTCTCCTCCCTCCTCCTCTCCTCCTCTCCTCCCTCCTCCTCCTCCCTCCTCCTCTCTGAGTTCCTCCTCCCTCCTCCTCTCCTCCTCTCCTCCTCTCCTCCTCTCCTCCCTCCTCCTCTCTGAGTTCCTCCTCCCTCCTCCTCTCCTCCCTCCCTCCTCCTCTCCTCCCTCCCTCCTCCTCCTCCTCTCCTCCCTCCTCCTCTCCTCTCCTCTCCTCCCTCCTCCCTCTCCTCTCCTCTCTCCTCCAGGTGAGTTCAGAGGGAGCTTACCTGGATGGCGGCCAGGTTCTTCTGCTCCTGAGACGGCGCCTGGTGCACGAAGCGCAGCCAGTTAGCGTAGCGCGGGTTGCTAGCATCCAGGATGTACAGCACGTCTCCTTTACTGCTACGCACCTGCAGGACAACAACAACAACAACAACAACAACAGGGATTATTCTGCTGCCTTCGTGTTCCTGCATCAAAGTGTGTTGTTCTCAGATGTGAACGTCCTGTGCTGCTGCTGATAGCACAACATGAGGACTCTTTAAAGAGACCTGAGGACTCTTTAAAGAGACCTGAGGAAAGAGACCTGAGGACTCTTTAAAGAGACCTGAGGAAAGAGACCTGAGGACTCTTTAAAGAGACCTGAGGACTCTTTAAAGAGACCTGAGGAAAGAGAACTGAGGACTCTTTAAAGAGACCTGAGGAAAGAGACCTGAGGACTCTTTAAAGAGACCTGAGGACTCTTTAAAGAGACCTGAGGAAAGAGACCTGAGGACTCTTTAAAGAGACCTGAGGAAAGAGACCTGAGGACTCTTTAAAGAGACCTGAGGAAAGAGACCTGAGGACTCTTTAAAGAGACCTGAGGAAAGAGACCTGAGGACTCTTTAAAGAGACCTGAGGACTCTTTAAAGAGTCATGAGGACTCTTTAAAGAGACCTGAGGACTCTTTAAAGAGACCTGAGGAAAGAGACCTGAGGACTCTTTAAAGAGACCTGAGGAAAGAGACCTGAGGACTCTTTAAAGAGACCTGAGGAAAGAGACCTGAGGACTCTTTAAAGAGACCTGAGGACTCTTTAAAGAGTCATGAGGACTCTTCAAAGAGACCTGAGGAAAGAGACCTGAGGACTCTTTAAAGAGTCATGAGGACTCTTTAAAGAGACCTGAGGACTCTTTAAAGAGACCTGAGGAAAGAGACCTGAGGACTCTTTAAAGAGACCTGAGGACTCTTTAAAGAGACCTGAGGAAAGAGACCTGAGGACTCTTTAAAGAGTCATGAGGACTCTTTAAAGAGACCTGAGGACTCTTTAAAGAGACCTGAGGAAAGAGACCTGAGGACTCTTTAAAGAGACCTGAGGAAAGAGACCTGAGGACTCTTTAAAGAGACCTGAGGAAAGAGACCTGAGGACTCTTTAAAGAGACCTGAGGAAAGAGACCTGAGGACTCTTTAACGAGACCTGAGGACTCTTTAAAGAGTCATGAGGACTCTTCAAAGAGACCTGAGGAAAGAGACCTGAGGACTCTTTAAAGAGACCTGAGGAAAGAGACCTGAGGACTCTTTAAAGAGACCTGAGGACTCTTTAAAGAGACCTGAGGAAAGAGACCTGAGGACTCTTTAAAGAGACCTGAGGAAAGAGACCTGAGGACTCTTTAAAGAGACCTGAGGAAAGAGACCTGAGGACTCTTTAAAGAGACCTGAGGAAAGAGACCTGAGGACTCTTTAACGAGACCTGAGGACTCTTTAAAGAGTCATGAGGACTCTTCAAAGAGACCTGAGGAAAGAGACCTGAGGACTCTTTAAAGAGTCATGAGGACTCTTTAAAGAGACCTGAGGACTCTTTAAAGAGACCTGAGGAAAGAGACCTGAGGACTCTTTAAAGAGACCTGAGGACTCTTTAAAGAGACCTGAGGAAAGAGACCTGAGGACTCTTTAAAGAGTCATGAGGACTCTTTAAAGAGACCTGAGGACTCTTTAAAGAGACCTGAGGACTCTTTAAAGAGTCCTGAGGTGCTTGGTCTGAAAGGTAAACACGTGTTCCCTTCATCCTGCTGACTGTGTCTCTGGAGCAGGGTGGAGGAGGGTCTGAGCTGCATGCTGCACAAGGAGACGGTTTACTTCATGTTATTTCATATGCATGTTGTCATGTTGAATGAATCTGTTCGGAGAGCAGCGAGCTCCATCAGACCTCCTCCATCAGGAGGAGCAGCTTCAGAAAGGATGTACAGAAACACAAAGGTTCCTCATGAAGAAACCTCTTCACAACAACACGTGCAGCGTTTAGAGAACCTTCAGCAACTTGAGGAGACATGGCAGCGTTCTGAAACGTTCACATGTGATGATGTGTAATAATAATATAATAATATAAAAGCCCCCACCTCCCACATCAGCCGGGTGTCCAGACTCTCGTCCAGCTCCCCAGGAAGCTTCTTCTCTCCGGCAAACGGACCGAACTTCTCTCCCTTTGAGACAAACACACGGCCATTTATCAAACATGAGCACGGACATGTATAATAACACCCTGATGTAAAGTGCATATATCTGAACACATGACACCCTGATGTAAAGTGCATATATCTGAACACATGACACCCTGATGTAAAGTGCATATATCTGAACACATGACACCCTGATGTAAAGTGCATATATCTGAACACATGACACCCTGATGTAAAGTGCATATATCAGAGCATCTGAACACCTGGGACTCATTCAATGTATTTTCTGACTTTTAACATGAATCTAGAAAATGATCTGCAGTTAAATCGATAATATAAATACTCTAGTGGGGCGTCCACAGGGCTCTATAGTGTAGTAGTATGTATATATGTATATATATATATATATATATATATATATATATATATATATATATACACAGTGTATTTACTGCACACCTTTCCCCTTTCTTCCTGAAGAGCATAAAATCCAGGGGGCGTGGCCAAACTCTGTGTTGCATTCATGTTCACTACAAAGCTGCTCTCCCCACACATTTAAATAACACAACTCTGCAGACCCTGAACGCCTCACGCCTTCTTTTGAACCCTGACAGCAGTGGAGGGGGGGGGGGGGGTTAGGTATAAATCTGTCTGAGTGTATACAGAGAACTACTAGAAAAACACACACACACACACACACACACACACACACACACACACACACACACACACACACACACACACACACACACACACACACACACACACACACACACACACACACACACACACACACACACACACACACACACACACACACACACACACACACACTCCTACAGACACACACACACACTCCTACAGACACACACTCCTGCAGACACACACACTCTCCTACAGACACACACACACTCCTGCAGACACACTCCTGCAGACACACACACTCCTGCAGACACACACACACTCCTGCATACACACACTCTCCTGCAGACAGAGGAGCAGCTACGTGGCAGATGACGTCACAGCCTGCCTCGCGCAGAGCAGCAACAGAAACAGTAAAACTGAACAAACACACAGATTTTATAAAGAGTCCCGGATGTAAAGTGGTCTCAAAGTGTCTCTCTAAGAGTCCCGAACCTTTCTGACCCTCCTCGCGGTGAACAGCCCGACCCCGTCCTGGACTCGAGACGCTTTCAGGGAGAACCGGTCCGGGACGTACATGCCCAGCATGGTGCCGGTCCGGGGGTCACAGGACCGGGTTCAGAGGACCGGGTCCGCGGGTCTGATCCGGGACGGAACCGGGCTCACAGGACCGGGTTCAGAGCACCATGTTCCGGGTTAATAGCGCAGATTCGGTCCTCCTCAGATCCGGGTCCTGCTGTCCTCCTGCTGCTCACAGTCGCTCCTGATTGGTCCAAAGTTTGTAACCAGAGGATACCTGCCGGAAGTGCCTGCAGACACCAATACTGCAGAAACACTGTATACTGAATACTCTGAATACTGCAGAAATATACTGCAGATACACTCTGAATATATACTGAATACTGCAGAAACACTGTATACTGAATACTCTGAATACTGCAGAAATATACTGCAGATATACTCTGAATATATACTGAATACTGCAGAAACCCTGTATACTGAATACTCTGAATATATACTGAATACTGCAGAAACCCTGTATACTGAATACTCTGAATATATACTGAATACTGCAGAAACCCTGTATACTGAATACTCTGAATATATACTGAATACTCTGAATATATACTGAATACTCTGAATCTATACTGAATACTCTGAATATATACTGAATACTGCAGAAACACTGTATACTGAATACTCTGAATATTCTGTATATAACATGAGACATGTGCACAACAGTTACTTTGCACATCTTTAACCCTGTGAGGCCCACGGTTGTAATTTTAAACATTACATTAAGCTGTCCTAAAGACTACATTGACATAAGTCCTTCTGTTCAGCCTCACCATGCTACTGGGTAGTACATGTGTGTGTAGGTCCTTCTGTTCAGCCTCACCATGCTACTGGGTAGTACATGTGTGTGTAGGTCCCGCCCTCTGGAGCATACTCTCACACAACTTCCCAATCTTCAAACGAGCAACATCTCCTTGTGTTATTGGACTGGATGTGTCAGATAGTCAGATGCCTCTGTGATTATTACAATGTCTAGAACATGTACATATTTAGTTTTTGTGGAATACATTCATCAAATGTGATTTTGAGCAGCTTATGTCTTTGTTGTAATAATACTGGGTCAGTGTGGTAGTCAGAATAGCATGAGCACCTGGCATGGACCCCGCCCTCCTTATATGTTCACATGTGGAAATAAAACACTAATAGAAATATAATGTCTTTGATAATTCACTATAACTAAGTTCTAAATGTGTCCTCTGTTAAAATGTTGAATTAAGACCAGAATTGAATAAATTAACATTATTTCTGATAAAAGTTTGTGAAATTATATCTCTAACAATATTTTAAACTCTACATGTATCTTATCAGTTAATTAGTTACAATACATTGAACTCTTCTCTGGTTCTGCAGACACAGTTCTTTCTGAGATGTGTTGGGACACTTGGACGTATCCCTTTTAGTATGATGATTAGCCTGTTAGCATTAGCCAGACTGCATTGTGTGACTTGTTGAGCTGGTCTACCTGCATGTGTGGGTGGAGGTATTGCTTTTATTATGATAATAGGCTAAGCCAGGTAGTATCGTGTGATTCACGTGTACAATGTAAATAGGATTCAGATGCTTGTTGCATCGGGACACCTGGAAGGGGGGGGGTGCATGCATTCCTTTTAGTATGTTAATAGGCTAAGCCAGACAGAATGAACGCTTATCCCACCACCCTATCTATTCCTTCAGGTAATCTATTACAATATAATAAGCATATGTATTATTGATACATATTTATGAATGACTTTTTCCATTCCAGAATGCCACCAGCAAAGAGAGGTCCTCGATTCAGTGTGCAGGATGTGATGCCATCCAAAACGGAGAAAGTGGGTGAGAACTGGAATCTCTGGAATGATCTGTGGCTTTGAAGTGTACCGAGGCAGTGCCAATGGGATACGAGCCAAGTCTGAACTTGGATTGTCGGGTGATGTTGTGATGAAGCTTGCCTCCACGCTTCCAGAAGGTCAGAACTACAAGATCTACGCAGACAACTACTTCACCTGTGTGCCATTGGTAGTGAAGCTCCTTGATCGTGGGATTCATTATGTGGGAACAGCCAGGCAGGTGCGCTGACCCAGCTGTAACCTTGAAGAGGAGAAGAGCTTGAAGAAAAAAGGGAGAGGAAGCTTTGACATCCGAGTGGAGGCCAACCACAACATCTGTGCTGTCAAATGTTATGACAGCAGAGCGGTCACACTTGTCTCATCCTTTGCTGGACCACAGCCTGTGCAGAACATTCAACGCTGGGACAAAGCCAACAACACCTCAAGGTTCAAGGTTCTTTATTGTCAATCTGACATAGCTACAGAGTAATTATGTAGTTGAAAATCTTATGTCACAGGCTTCTCCAACAATGCAACATAATAACATAACATAATAACAATAAGAGCAAGAGCAATACAAAAATAATAATAGTTATAAAAATGAAATAAAGTTATGATGTGGAATAGTGCAGTATGAGTCTATATACAAGTTATTGGAATGATATATATATATTAGGTATTAGATACATACTACTGAGTAGCAGTTGAATGTTTGATGTTGTTTCAACAGTTCAATTGTTTAACAGTCTCACTGCCCGCGGGAAGAAACTGTCTCCGAATCTTCTTGTCCTTGCCAGGATGCTGCGGTAACGTCTGCCAGACGGCAACAGAAAGAACAGTTTGTGGCTGGGGTGATGGGGGTCTTTGATAATCCGTAGTGATTTCTTCCTGAGCCGCTGGGAGTAAAGGTCCTCCATGGATGGCAGCTCCGTCCTGGTGATGTGCTGTGCAGTTTTCACCACCCTCTGTAAAGCCTTACGATCGAGGTCGGTGCAGCTGCCGTACCAGGCCGTCATGCTGCCAGTGAGGATACTCTCTATCGTGCACCTGTAGAAGTTGCAGAGTATCCTGGAATCCATTTTGAACCTCCTCAGCCTGCGGAGGAAGAAGAGCCGCTGTCGAGCTTTCTTGGTGATGGTGGTGGTGTGAAGAGACCATGTCAGGTCCTCAGTGATGTGGACCCCAAGGAACCTGAAGCTTTTGACTCTCTCCACCGTAGTCCCATTGATGGCGATGGGGGCGTGTCCCTCTCCCTGCTGCTTCCTGTAGTCCACAATCAGCTCCTTTGTTTTGCTGATGTTGAGATGGAGGTTGTTCTCCTGGCACCAAGATGTCAGGTTTTCGACCTCCTCTCTGTACGCCGTCTCGTGGCCGTCTGTGATCTGGCCGATGACGGTCGTGTCATCAGCAAACTTCACGATGGTGTTGGAGCTGTGTGTGGCCACGCAGTCGTGGGTGAACAGGGAGTAGAGGAGAGGGCTGAGCACGCAGCCTTGAGGGGCTCCGGTGTTAAGAATCAGGGTGGAGGATGTGATATTTCCCACCCGCACTGCCTGGGGTCTGCCCGTCAGGAAGTTCAGGATCCAGTCACAGAGGGCGCTGTTGAGCCCGAGGTCTCTGAGCTTGATGGCCAGCTTGGAGGGCACAATGGTATTGAATGCTGAACTGTAGTCAATGAACAGCATTCTCACATATGTGTTCCTGTTCTTCGGGTCCAGGTGTGAGAGGGCAGTGTGGAGGGTGAGGGCTATGGCGTCGTCTGTGGACCTGTTTGCTCTGTAGGCAAACTGCAGGGGGTCCAGAGATTCAGGGAGGGAGGAGGTGATGAATAATTTGACTAACCGCTCAAAGCACTTCATTATGATGGAGGTGAGTGCTACTGGGCGGTAGTCGTTGGGGCAGGTGATGATTGTCTTTTTGGGGACAGGAATGATGGTGGAGTGTTTAAAACATGTGGGGACTACAGACTGCAGCAGGGACCTGTTGAAGATGTCTGTGAACACCTCTGCCAGCTGAACTGCACACACCCTGAGAACACGGCCAGGGATGCCATCAGGTCCAGGAGCCTTGTGTGGGTTAACACTTTTAAAGGATTTACACACATCTGCCCTATTTAAAACAAAAGGGCAGTGTAGCTCCTGGTCCCTCTGTACCTCCACAGCCCGGCTGCTCTCAAAGCGTGCAAAAAAACTGTTTAGCTCGTCTGGGAGAGATGCGCACGCAGACACTCCCGCAGCACCCCCCGCTGCTCCTTTGTAGTCAGTCATTGTCCTTAGTCCCGCCCACATATTCCTAGTGTTACAGCCTTTGAAGTCAGATTCCACCTTGTCTTTGTACTGTCTCTTTGCATTTTTAATTGCTCTCCGGAGATCATACCTAGACTTCCTGTACTCCTCCAAATCTCCCGCTGTGTGCGCGAGAGTGCGCGCTTTCAGTTTGCCGCGCACCTCACCGTTTACCCAGGGCTTTTGATTTGGGAATGTCCGTACAGAAACCTTCGGTACCACGTCATCGATGCATTTCCCAATGTAGCAGATGACAGTGTCCGTGTGTGTGTTGATGTTATTGTCCTCAAACACACTCCAATCCGTAGATGCAAAGCAATCCTGCAGTGCTGAATCTGACTCCTCGCTCCATCGTTGTACTGTCCTTGTTACCGGTCTGTCCCTTTTAAGTTTCTGCTTGTACGCAGGCAACAACAGTAGTGAGATATGGTCTGATTTGCCGAAGGGAGGGCGAGGGAGAGCCTTATATCCATTCCGGAAAGGGGAATAAACATGGTCCAGTATGTTTCCCCCGCGCGTCGGGAAGTTGATGTGTTGGTAATATTTTGGCAAAACCTTCTTCATGTTGGCGGTGTTGAAATCTCCGGCCACAACGAACGCCGCATCTGGCCGTGAAGTCTCGGTTTTATCAATAAACCCAAACAGCTGATCGAGTGCCGTGTTGTTGTCGGCGAGTGGCTGCGGCGGGATATACACTGCTGTTATCACAACAGATGTGAATTCCCTCGGCAGATGGAAGGCCCGACATGAGATCATGAGGTGCTCTAGCTGTGCGGAACAGTCCGATGAAATAATCTTCACATCTGAGCACCAGTTGTTGTTAGTCATTACACACACACCGCCTCCCTTACTTTCCCCGAGTTAGCAGTCCGGTCCTGACGAAAAATAGAGAATCCATCAGGGACAATGGCGGAGTCCGGGATAGCGGGGTTGAGCCAAGTCTCAGTGAGAATTAACACGTTACAGTTCTTAATGTCCCGTTGAAAAGCAATCCGGCTTCTGAGTTCATCTAGCTTATTTTCAATGGATTGAACATTAGCCAGAAGAATACTCGGAAGAGGGGGCCGATTCTCTCGTTTCCTCAGTCTGACCAGCAACCCGGCCCGGCATCCCCGCTTTGTCTTCTTCTTGCGTCTCTCAGGTAGAACAGCAACAGGTAGCCATGGTGAATCTCCATTGTTTGTCGGAGGGTTAATATTGTCCACGAAGTTTCGCAATTGGAGAAGTTCCTCTCTGCTATATTGTATGGCAGAGTAGGTGCGGTCGGCTAGCATGTTGCGAACCATGTTAAAAGTAAAACGGCAAAAGTAAAAGAAATATGTACAAAATACGAAAATGGGCAAAGTTGGAGAGGAGCACATAGACGATGCGGCCATCTTCACCGGCGCATCACACGAACCTACGTAGAAGTTGAGAGGCCTTCCATTGTGGGTACGTACAACAAGTACATGGGAGGTGTGGATTTGTTGGACTCGTTTACGGCCAAATATAAGTTCCCCATGAAGTCCCGATGCTGGTACGTGTACATCTTCTGGCACACCGTCATCCTTAGGCGCGTTCACACCGCAGTACTTTTCCCACTTTAGTTCCGATATAGTTCTGAAATGTCGCGTTCACACCAAAAAGAGCCAGAACTAAAATTAGTTAATCAGAACCTTTTCACCCCCTTTTCCGTCCCTGCTAGAGAGCAGGTACTTTCGTGAGAGAAAGAGGTTCCTCTGTCTGATTGGCTGGGCGGATTGCAAACCACGCCCCGTACAACTAAAAAAAACTTTTGTGAAGCCGTCATTTTATTATCCTGGCATTAGCATTATTAGCATTAGCATTAGCCCAGCGCAGAAACGCAGAGAGACTAACTTATGGCAACACAAAAGAAAGCATGGGAGCGGTGGAGATGAGGAGGTGTCGGCGTTCTGGCGATTTACTCTGAAGTTGTTTGCGGCCTGCCAGTAAACCCAAAGCAGAAGAAGAAGAAGTGACGTCAGCGGCTTCATTTGCCTAATCCTCCCTCAGGAACTTATTCCGGTGTGAACGCGATCTGTACTTAGTTCATGAGAACTAAAGAGTTCTGATGAACTAAGTACTGATGAACCTTTGTGGGAAAAGTACTGCGGTGTGAACGCGCCTCATGCTGTGATCAGCGCCTGATGGAGCAGGAGATCCTGACCAGGAGACAGCTTCAGGCAGATCTAGCATCCTCTCTCATCCTGGTAAGAATGCATTTCTGCTATTTGTGGTTTGTAATATTGTTTTATACTTCACTGTAATATGTTTGACTTGTATCCTAATGTATTTTTGACATGTATCTTGATTGATTCTGTTCTAATCAGGTGAACACAACTCCTCTGAAAACACCAAAGAGAGGACGACCATCTTCAGGCAACGGGAGCCCAGCAGCGACAGTGACATCAAGGAGCCAGTTGAATGCTCAGAAGAGACCCTCCTCAGGTGATGGGAGTCCACCAGACGGGTTCCCATCCAAGAGATCACAACCTCCACTGGATGTACGCAAGGACCTAGTGGCACATGTTCCAGTGAAGACAAAGAGAGGACGCTGCAGACGCTGCAGACGCTGCAGACGCTGCAGACGCTGCAGTAAAGGGTACACACAATGCACCAAGTGTGGCGTCCGTCTCTGCTTTTCTGACGATAGGAACTGTTTTTGGGACGACCATTGTATTCATATTTAATAAATGACTATTCATAAAAAATATGACTGATGTGTGATTATTATTCATGCTATACTGATATAGGGCTAAGTAGGGCTATGCGATTATGGCAAAAATCATAATCACGATTATTTTGGTCAATAATTGATATCACGATTATTAAATACGATTATTCATTGACTTTGAAAACGTCAATTTATTGAACTTTAAAACAAATTAAAATAATAATTTGAACAGTATCTGTTTAACTGTTGATTACCCTGAACGTATAATTCAACTGAAAAACCAATACATAAAATAAATGATACATTTATATTTATATTTAAATAAATAATATCAAAATAATAAATACCAATAAAAAAGATCAACAAATATTTTGGAGCGCACTTCAACAAGCCACTAAACATATATAAATATGATAAATAAATTAGAATATAAAATAAATTAGATCAAATATGTTGCACTGTCACAACCTAGCAAAGCTAAATAATCGTTTTTTTCGATTATTTTGTTTTTGTAATTGTGGCAGGCCAAAATTGTAATTGCGATTAAAAAACGATTAATTGCACAGCCCTAGGGCTAAGTAAGCAATCAATCCTGCAAATCAACCCTTAGTTGTTCAATATATTTATTCAGACTATGTGAGTAGAGATACAGGAAGCTGCTCCCACCTAAGCCCAACGTTGCAGTATTACAACATTTCCATAAAAACGTACAAAAACTTACAAAATGTGAAACTCTTTCCTTTCTGCTCCAGAGGCTCAACAACATCTGAAAGGTCAAACAACTCAATTCTAATGTGTTTCTATATTTGGGCTTTACAGGGCTAATGTACTATATTTCAATGACTATATTTTATTATATTTTGTAATATCTTTTAATGTTATTATAGTTCACTTAAAATAGTTTTCTATCTGTGTTTTACATTTTTGTTTGACTTTGATGTCTGCACCACGACACCAAGTCAAATTCCTCGTACGTGTCAACCCACCTGGAGATAAACCTGGTTCTGATTCTAAATGTCAGTTTAACTATTATATTCTATAATCTGTATTCTGTATAGTCACGAGTACTGCAGATAAACACTGTATACTTTATACTGTATATCACATGTATACACAAAGGATGTCTGTAGACGTCATAATGGATATTTGTAATAGATTATTACAAAATGCAAAAAAGAATAACAACTTGCATTCATAGTGACGACTAATGAGTGAATACAAAGTGCAGATACATAATGATATACAAACACAGCAGTATTGTTACTTTAAGTATTGCTATATTCAGTCACAATGTCAGCATTTAATAACCAGGTTGAATATCTTATTCATTAGTTAAATACTGTTTTAATGAAATTAATAAAGGTGAGTTGTAGCCAGCAACCAGTGGCCATTCAAGGAACTGCAGTTCGTTTTTGACCTTTCTTCACAGGATTTGCAGCTTGGTATATATATATATTTTCTTATAAAAATCATCTCTGCTGACCCACCAGTGAGTCTGCCAGAGACCCTGCAGTTTATCATTAAGGCTCTAAAGGAACTACAGCACGGTCACATGACTTCACGTCACCACCGCTAAGCTAAAGGTGGCTAATGTTGGGCTATAAAGGAACTACAGCACGATCACATGACTTCACGTCACCACCGCTAAGCTAAAGGAGGCTAATGTTGGGCTATAAAGGAACTACAGCACGGTCACATGACTTCACCACCGCTAAGCTAAAGGAGGCTAATGTTGGGCTATAAAGGAACTACAACACGGTCACATGACTTCACGTCACCACCGCTAAGCTAAAGGTGGCTAATGTTGGGCTATAAAGAACTACAGCACGGTCACATGACTTCACGTCACCACCGCTAAGCTAAAGGTGGCTAATGTTGGGCTATAAAGAACTACAGCACGGTCACATGACTTCACGTCACCACCGCTAAGCTAAAGGAGGCTAATGTTGGGCTATAAAGGAACTACAGCACGGTCACATGACTTCACGTCACCACCGCTAAGCTAAAGGAGGCTAATGTTGGGCTATAAAGGAACTACAGCACGGTCACATGATTTCACGTCACCACCGCTAAGCTAAAGGAGGCTAATGTTGGGCTATAAAGGAACTACAGCACGGTCACATGACTTCACGTCACCACCGCTAAGCTAAAGGTGGCTAATGTTGGGCTATAAAGGAACTACAGCACGGTCACATGACTTCACGTCACCACCGCTAAGCTAAAGGTGGCTAATGTTGGGCTATAAAGGAACTACAACACGGTCACATGACTTCACGTCACCACCGCTAAGCTAAAGGCGGCTAATGTTGGGCTATAAAGAACTACAGCACGGTCACATGACTTCACGTCACCACCGCTAAGCTAAAGGCGGCTAATGTTGGGCTATAAAGAACTACAGCACGGTCACATGACTTCACGTCACCACCGCTAAGCTAAAGGAGGCTAATGTTGGGCTATAAAGGAACTACAGCACGGTCACATGACTTCACGTCACGACCGCTAAGGCTAGGACAGGAAGTGAAGAAATGCTGAGTCATGGCAGGGTTTTAGGACTCATTGCTTTTATTGGAAGTCACCAAAATGGAGGAAACAGAAAGTAGGGAATTGTCGCCCGGTTTCAGTCTGCTGGAGGAGAATCTCCAGCTTGTAATGACGTGTTAACAAACCTATAAACCCTTCACATTGTGCCTTTAAACAGAGTTATTTTTAACCCTGAGAAGATGAAGCTGAGGGAAAACTTGACATTTCAAAATAAAAGAGCTCAAAGTGAAGCCAGATGTTTCAGTGGTTACAGCTCGTCGATGTGCTCGTGTGAAGATGTTGTTTCCTGCCTCGCATTATCCTCACAAACACATTATCCTGACTGTCTGCTCTGTCCCTGAACACCTCTTCAGAAAGCCTGCCTTTAACATCAGAGTGTCAGCGCTGGGTTTCGTTTGTTTATCGCTCGTGTTTACGTCCGTTGTGTTCTGGCTGCCTCCTGATGTGTGAAGCATAGACTGGATCCTGATGATGTTTAGCTCAGAGTCTCCATCAGACTCCTTCATCCCTCCTTCATCCCTCCTTCATCCCTCCTTCATCCCTCCTTATAGTAGTAGAGATAGTGTGCTGCTCATCTGATTGCTTCCAGGCCTTATGATATCTAGTAGCATCTCAACATATAGACAGCGTCAAAAATGACCTCCATAGGAAATGAATGGGTCGATTATTTTCCTCCATGAGATAATACACAATCTACTCATTCCAAATATCAACAACATGTTAAGTTTGGAACATTTTCTCTGTATGTTTATTGCAGTTGAATGTTGTAGACCGGTACTCTGAGACATTAATGTAAGAGCAGTTCAAAAAGACCCTCACATTTTACCGGAAAACCAGAGTAAGGGGGGAGAAAGGAACCAGAAAGGAGGGTTAAGATGGGGGAGGGAGGAGGGTTTAGATGGGGGAGAGAGTGTCCCCCCAGGTCTCTGTTTGGTGTCTCCAGGTCATGTTCTGATCCAGGTATTAAGACATTAGAGGGGGTCTTACACACTGAGAGGGTCTTTGTGATGTCCTGACCTCTGAAGACCCTCCATCCCATTAACCCTCACTCAGCTTTCACTCAGATCAGGGTCAACCCCCCACACTCTGATCTCCAACACCTGCACAACAAACACACACACACACACACACACACACACACACACACACACACACACACACACACACACACACACACACACACACACACACACACACATGCCATGTCTCCTGAAGCTGCTGAATGTTCTCTAAACGCTGCACGTGTTGTTCTGAAGATGTTTCTTCATGAGGAACATTTGGGTTTCTATATCTGCATCCTTTCTGAAGCTGTTCCTCCTGATGGAGGAGGTTGGTACCTGTTGGCCTCCGATGGACTGCGACTGCATTTCATTGCACAGCCTTCTGTTGCAGAATGACAATCAACGACCTTTGAATCTGAAAAGGTTAAAGGATCAGAGTTATTATGATTCAGCCTGAAGGGGACATGGATATTGAATTGTTGTTGAGATATTAGCGTGTGGATGAAATAAAGCCGTTCTGCAACACGTGTGAAACACATCTCTTCTGTCTCCTGCATCTCTTGTGGCGCCTGGAGTCTTTGTTCCTGGCTGAGTCCGTGTGTCTGAGAGAAGCTTTCCATGCTCTGGATCTGTGACGCCAGCCAGCGCTCAGACAGAGATGCATTCAGGGCTCACAAATCTCCCGTGATAAAGTCTTTCTCTTAAACTAAACAAAGACATTTGAACCATAAATCCTGCAGGACGGAGTCTTTGAAAGAACCGCAGTCTCCGAGGGCCAAGAGCTACAGAAACCACAGCTAGGACACCACGGCGGAGACATACATACTCTCAGAGTTTCTTTATGAAAGTAAATATTTTCTCTGGAGGGAAACCTCAGCTGCTTCACACACACACACACACACACACACACACACACACACACACACACACACACACACACACACACACACACACACACACACACACACACACACACCTCCCTCACTGTTTCAAGGCCGAACAGCAAAGCGTTTCCTGAAGCTCGAGGTCACGGGATAAACGTGTTTTTATTCCACAAGCCGGCGACTAACGGACGTCTTCAGAGAGAAAATTACTGTACTGATGAATCGTGAGAAATGACTGCCACTTACAGAGGGGGGGACCACCCTACAGTTACACACACACACACACACACACACACACACACACACACACACACACACACACACACACACACACACACACACACACACACACACACACACACACACACACGGATCACACTTAAAGGTGGGGTAGGTAAGTTTGAGAAACCAGCTCGAGATCGCTAGAATTTGAAAATGCACAGCCGGAAAAAATCTGCCACTTCCTCACAGAGCCCCTCCTCCAACACACGAACGCGCACATGACCAATGAGGGCACGAGATAAGTTTGTGCACAGATGGAAGGCTGACAGGCAGGTAGGCCATCCAGTTATTTTAGCCGGGCCGGCTCAGATGATTGGTCGTGCTTTTTACAGTACTACGGCTTCCACAGATGATATTCTTTATGGATTTTTTGTCAAAGCACTTAAGATATTCATTGCTATCTGGATGTTAAGAGCATTCCATGGAATATAACAAAAAGTGTATCTCGAGCCGGTTTCTCAAACTTACCTACCCCACCTTTAAGTGCATTATGTGAAGGATATTTCTGTGTCGACAACAAAAAGAAAATATTAAATTAATTTGTTTTAATCGTCGGACACTTTGAATACTTTGTGCAGTCGGGAATTTTCCCTTCATTAGTTACTTTAAGTCTCGTTGTAGCTAGATGGTGTGAGAGTCATTGACTATTTTCTAAGAGTCAGAATTTTGGGGGAAAAAAGTCAGATTTCCGAGATTATCAGAAAAAGGTCCGATTTTTTGGGAGAAAATACATAATTCATTTAATCTATTTTTTAAATTAACATTTTGGGAAACATTTTTAATGTTGAGATTTTTTCACATAAAGCGGCACGGTCACATAAAGGTCACATAAAGCGGCACGGTCACATAATGGTCACATAAAGCGGCACGGTCACATAAAGGTCACATAAAGCGGCACGGTCACATAAAGCGGCACGGTCACATAAAGCAACACGGTCACATAAAGCGGCACGGTCACATAAAGGTCACATGAACCAGCACGGTCACATAAAGGTCACATAAAGCAGCACGGTCACATAAAGCGGCACGGTCACATAAAGGTCACATAAAGCGGCACGGTCACATAAAGGTCACATAAAGCGGCACGGTCACATAAAGGTCACATAAAGCAGCACGGTCACATAAAGGTCACATAAAGCAGCACGGTCACATAAAGCGGCACGGTCACATAAAGCGGCACGGTCACATAAAGGTCACATAAAGCGGCACGGTCACATAAAGCAGGACCGGTCACATAAAGCGGCACGGTCACATAAAGCGGCACGGTCACATAAAGCAGGACCGGTCACATAAAGCGGCACGGTCACATCACGGTCACATAAAGCAGGACCGGTCACATAAAGCGGCACGGTCACATAAAGCAGGACCGGTCACATAAAGCAGGACCGGTCACATAAAGCGGCACGGTCACATCACGGTCACATAAAGCAGGACCGGTCACATAAAGCGGCACGGTCACATCACGGTCACATCACGGTCACATAAAGCGGCACGGTCACATAAAGCGGCACGGTCACATAAAGGTCACATAAAGCGGCACGGTCACATAAAGCAGGACCGGTCACATAAAGCGGCACGGTCACATCACGGTCACATAAAGCAGGACCGGTCACATAAAGCGGCACGGTCACATCACGGTCACATAAAGCAGGACCGGTCACATAAAGCGGCACGGTCACATCACGGTCACATAAAGCGGCACTGTCACATAAAGCGGCACGGTCACATAAAGGTCACATAAAGCGGCACGGTCACATAAAGCAGGACCGGTCACATAAAGCGGCACGGTCACATCACGGTCACATAAAGCAGGACCGGTCACATAAAGCGGCATGGTCACATCACGGTCACATAAAGCGGCACTGTCACATAAAGCGACACGGTCACATAAAGCGGCACGGTCACATCACGGTCACATAAAGCAGGACCGGTCACATAAAGCAGCACGGTCACATCACGGTCACATAAAGCAGCACGGTCACATAAAGCAGGACCGGTCACATAAAGCGGCACGGTCACATCACGGTCACATAAAGCAGCACGGTCACATAAAGCAGGACCGGTCACATAAAGCGGCACGGTCACATCACGGTCACATAAAGCGGCACGGTCACATAAAGGTCACATAAAGCAGCACGGTCACATCACGGTCACATAAAGCAGCACGGTCACATAAAGCAGGACCGGTCACATAAAGCGGCACGGTCACATCACGGTCACATAAAGCGGCACGGTCACATAAAGGTCACATAAAGCAGCACGGTCACATAAAGGTCACATAAAGCAGCACGGTCACATAAAGCAGGACCGGTCACATAAAGCGGCACGGTCACATCACGGTCACATAAAGCGGCACGGTCACATAAAGGTCACATAAAGCAGCACGGTCACATAAAGCAGCACGGTCACATAAAGCAGGACCGGTCACATAAAGGTCACATAAAGCAGCACGGTCACATAAAGGTCACATAAAGCAGCACGGTCACATAAAGCAGGACGGGTCACATAAAGCGGCACGGTCACATCACGGTCACATAAAGCGGCACGGTCACATAAAGGTCACATAAAGCAGCACGGTCACATAAAGCAGCACGGTCACATAAAGCAGGACCGGTCACATAAAGGTCACATAAAGCGGCACGGTCACATAAAGCAGGACCGGTCACATAAAGCGGCACGGTCACATAAAGCGGCACGGTCACATAAAGGTCACATAAAGCGGCACGGTCACATAAAGCAGGACCGGTCACATAAAGCGGCACGGTCACATCACGGTCACATAAAGCAGGACCGGTCACATAAAGCGGCACGGTCACATAAAGCAGGACCGGTCACATAAAGCAGGACCGGTCACATAAAGCAGGACCGGTCACATAAAGCAGGACCGGTCACATAAAGCGGCACGGTCACATCACGGTCACATAAAGCAGGACCGGTCACATAAAGCGGCACGGTCACATCACGGTCACATCACGGTCACATAAAGCGGCACGGTCACATAAAGCGGCACGGTCACATAAAGGTCACATAAAGCGGCACGGTCACATAAAGCAGGACCGGTCACATAATGCGGCACGGTCACATCACGGTCACATAAAGCAGGACCGGTCACATAAAGCGGCACGGTCACATCACGGTCACATAAAGCAGGACCGGTCACATAAAGCGGCACGGTCACATCACGGTCACATCACGGTCACATAAAGCGGCACTGTCACATAAAGCGGCACGGTCACATAAAGGTCACATAAAGCGGCACGGTCACATAAAGCAGGACCGGTCACATAAAGCGGCAGGGTCACATCACGGTCACATAAAGCAGGACCGGTCACATAAAGCGGCATGGTCACATCACGGTCACATAAAGCGGCACTGTCACATAAAGCGACACGGTCACATAAAGCGGCACGGTCACATCACGGTCACATAAAGCGGCACGGTCACATAAAGCGGCACGGTCACATTTTCAACAGGTCGACTAAATACCAAAGAAAACACACCCATGTGATAAATGACAGAAGTGACCAATTACACAAATGTGTGGTGTAAACAAATAATGATAATAATAGAAATAACAAATAATGATAATAATAGAAATAAACAACGGCTAAATAAGCATTTTGTTGACTACACTCGTTGTTAGCTAAACAGTTAGCAACCTGCATTTCTATTTGGTAACTCTATGAATGGATTAGCATGTATATGAACCACTGTAGCTCCACTGCTGTTTTTAATTTGAAATGTTCCTATTATTCCATCCGTGTAAATGCATCAGGTCCACACGTAGTCAATGAGCCTCAGCTCATATCATCATATCATATCATTTCATTTCACCGTGTTTAGTTTGGAGGTTGCTCAGACAGTGTGAGGCTGCAGGTGGCAGGAGAACTTCATCCAGTGTCTGTTAGCTTTCACCACCTCTCACACACACACACACACACACACACACACACACACACACACACACACACACACACACACACACACACACACACACACACACACACACACACACACACACGCAGATGCCAGCTCCTAAAGCCCCTCGTAAAGCGTCGGGGGTGTTGGGTTAAGGTTAGCTTCTCCTCTTGTTACAGCCTCGAGTCTAGAAGCCCAGGACAATAAAGACTGGGAGAAAGTGAGGGTTACCGACTGAAGATCAACACCTAACATTCAGTTAACCATACGTGTCTCATTTGTTTCCTTTCCGTGACTTCAAATAGAAGATTATCACTCATCACAATTATCTTTCTGTTAAATCCGAATAGCAGCATTAGCATTATCTTAGCTTAGCATAGAGTCTGGAAACTAGACCAGTCCGCTTCTGTCGTTTTCCCAACCCAGTCTAGATCTGACCACGCCCACTTCTGCAGCGTCACAAAGCGTCTTCATCACATAATAGAGTGGTGCAGGAATGAGTCCTAAAACCAGGAAGTGAGTTAGCATTTCACCACTTCCTGTTCCCTGGTCTCAGAGCCAATGGGATCTCTCCATAGGGTTTAGGAAAATAGCCTGAAATAAGGTCTGTGGTTGAGACACATTGAAGCGACGGATCACGTTTTGTTCTAGGACATTAAATCCATCAGCAGTGACCCCACTGGTGATTTCTGAAGAGTTGACGTGTCTGAAAAACGATGGTTGTTACCAAGTGGCTGAATAGGACTACAGAAGTCGTGGAGGACGTTGTACGTCATTACGCCGAACACGTAAACACTCCTCTAAGTTAGTTTCTGTTCAGCTTGAAAGCAAGTACCTGCCTCCTGCTAACTGTTCAAACAAACGCTTCAACTCGTTCCATTTAGAATCTGTATGTTTGAATATGGATCTGAAGTTGGCGTGACGTTGAAGTCGTGCTGCTGGACTCGCCTGTAGTTCCTTTATAGCATCACGTTAGCATTTTGCTTCTGGACATTAGATTTATGATTAGAACATTATAAAAGTAGACGTGTGGAGATGATCCGGCTGAACAAAATGTGAAGCCCTTATTTCGAGCTATTTTCCAAAATCCTATGGAGAGATCCCATTGTTTTATTGTCGAGGGAACCAGCAGCTTACTTCCGGGTAAATACGTCATCCCTCCAGCTCTGTTCCAGTGTATTAAATCCTCCTCTTGGCCCCCAAACTAAAGCGGGACCAGAACGTTGAGAACTAGACAAAAAAGTCTGAATTTTTTTATTTTGTTAAAAAACGTCAGATCCCGAATTTTGTTTTAAAAAGTGAAAATGTTGTAATTTTCAAAAAAGGTATACATTTTGGGAAATTCTGAATCGTCAAGAAGAAAACGAGAATTTTGTGGAAAATTTGAGACTTTTAGGATTTTGAGAAAAAAGTGAAATTTTGTGAAAAAAGTGAAATTTTGTGAATAAAGTGAAATTTTGAAAAAAAATGAAAGATTGAGAACAAAAATGAACATTTTGGGAAAACAATGATATTTATTTTTGCGGAAAAAAAATCTGGGAGAAAAAAGTGACATTTTGAGAGAAACATTTTTTTTGTTGCAAAAACTGAAATCTTGAGACAGTAAAGTTGTCTCAAAGCGGCAGGAAGTGAGGGATTCAGCGGCCGATAACGTTTTGTTCTCCAAGCCAGAGTAGACGTGATATTACTCGTTTAGATGGGAACAGCAACGTTCTGTTTACATCCAAGAGGCCGGAGCTGTGCGGAGCGAAAGATCTAAACTGGGATGGAAAAACATATTTTGTGGTTTTTAAAAACAATGATAACTGCTCAAATGTTAGCCTTTTATTAGCACCTCTAAAGCTCCATGGTTGGCATATTTAGTTGGGACTATTGGACAGAGCCCCAGCTGTCTATCAGTCAAACTGTAGGAGTTAGTCAGCCTCAGTTTTTACAACCACAGTGTTTACGATATTTTCGGAAGAAGTTTCGTCTCTCTGAGTCAAACCAAACAGCGCCGGATCAGAGGCTGATTACACACACACACACACACACACACACACACACACACACACACACACACACACACACACACACACACACACACACACACACACACACACACACACACACACACACACACACACACACACACACACACACACACACACACACACACACACAGGATAAACAGCCGATGGATAAAGCTCTCTCTGTATCTCCTGCAGCATGCTGGGAAAAGAGAGTGTCTGTGCACTTTTTCCACCTTGCGTTAGAGTCGGCTTCACACAGCGGATCTCATTCACACGGGGGAACATGAGCAGCTTTATTAGAGGCGTTGAACAGGAGTATCCATGACGCTCCCTCTGGAAGCTCCTCACATCCCAGCAGGTTAATGGGATCCAGGTGGAGCGCCGGTGATTGACAGCGGCAGCGAATCCCAGTTAGGAGTCAGGGTCGGGATGAAACCCTTCATATACACGGTCTCTGGATCAAACACGGTCTCTGGAGGAAACAACGGTCTCTGGATCAAAACACGGTCTCCTGGATCAAACACGGTCTCTGGATGAAACACGGTCCTCTGGAGGAAACACGGTCTCTGGAGGAAACACGGTCTCTGGAGGAAACACGGTCTCTGAATGAAAACACGGTCTCTTGATGAAACACGGTCTCTGAATGACACACGGGTCTCTGAATGAAACACCGGTCTCTGGGTGAAACACGGGTCTCTGAATGAAACACGGTTCTCTGAAATGAAACACACGGTCTCTGGGTGAAACAACGGTCTCATGGTGAAACACGGTCCTCTGGAGGAAACACGGTCTCTGGTGAAACACGGTCTCTGGAGGAAACACGGTCTCTGGAGGAAACACGGTCTCTGGAGGAAACACGGTCTCTGGAGGCAACACGGTCTCTGAAATAGGCAAAAACACGGTCCTCTTGAGGAAACACGGTCTCTGGAGGAAACACGGTCTCTGAATGAAACACGGTCTCTGAATGAAACACGGTCTCTGGGTGAAAACACGGTCTTCTGGGTGAAAACACGGTCTCTGGAGGAAACACGGTCTCTGGGTGAAACACGGTCTCTGGAGGAAACACCGGTCTCTGGAGGAAACACGGTCTCTGGAGGAAACACGGTCTCTGGAGGAAACACGGTCTCTGAATGAAACACGGTCTCTGAATGAAACACGTCTCATTGAGGAAACACGGTCTCTGGAGGAAACACGGTCTCTGGAGGAAACACGGTCTCTGAATGAAACTAACACGTCTCTCATGATGAACACGGTCTCTGGGTGAAACACGGTCTCTGGGTGAAACACGGTCTCTGAATGAAACACGGTCTCTGGGTGAAACACGGTCCTCTGAATGAAACACGGTCTCTGGGTGAAACACGGTCTCTGGGGTTGAACACACGGTCTCTGGGTGAAACAAACAGGTCTCTGGGTGAAGACACGGTTCTCTGGGGTGAAACACGGTCTCTGGTGAAACACGGTCCTCTGAATGAAACAACGGTCTCTGGGTGAAACAACGGTCTCTGAATGAAACACGGTCCTCTGGGTGAAAACACGGTCTCTGAATGAAACACGGTCTCTGGGCTGTGAAAACACGGTCTCTGAATGAAACACGGATCCTCTGAATGAAACACGGTCTCCATGGTGAAACACGGTCTCTGGGTGAAACACGGTCTCTGGAGGAAACACGGTCTCTGGGTGAAACACGTCTCTGGAGGAAACCGGTCTCTGGAGGAAACACGGTCTCTGGAGGAAACACGGTCCTCTGGAGGAAACACGGTCTCTGAATGAAACAACGGTCTCTGAATGAAACAACGGTCGCTTGAGGAAACACGGTCTCTGGAGGAAACACGGTCTCTGAATGAAACAACGGTCTCTGAATGAACAACGGTCTCTGGGTGAAACACTGTCCTCTGGGTGAAACACGGTCTCTGGAGGAAAACACGGTCTCGGGTGAAACACGGTCCTCTGGAGGAAACACGGTCTCTGGAGGAAACACGGTCTCTGGAGGAAACACGGTCTCTGAGGAAAACACGGTCTCTGAATGAAACACCGGTCCTCTGAATGAAACACGGTCTCTTGAGGAAACACGGTCTCTGGAGGAAAACACGGTCCTCTGGAGGAACACGGTCTCTGAATGAAACACGGTCTCTGAATGAAAACACGGTCTCTGGGTGAAACACGGTCTCTGGGTGAAACACGGTCTCTGAATGAAACACGGTCTCTGGGTGAAAACACGGTCTCTGAATGAAACACGGTCTCTGGTGAAAACACGGTCCTCTGGGTGAAACACGGTCCTCTGGGTGAAACACGGTCTCTGGGTGAAACACGGTCTCTGGGTGAAAACACGGTCTCTGAATGAATAACACGGTCTCTGGGTGAAACACGGTCTCTGAATGAAACACGGTCCTCTGGGTGAAACACGGTCTCTGAATGAAAACAACACGGTCTCTGGAGAAACACGGTCTCTGAATGAAACACGGTCTCTGAATGAAACACGGTCTCTGAATGAAACACGGTCTCTGAATGAAACACGGTCTCTGAATGAAACACGGTCTCTGGGTGAAACACGGTCTCTGGGTGAAACACGGTCTCTGAATGAAACACGGTCTCTGGGTGAAACACGGTCTCTTGAGGAAACACGGTCTCTGAATGAAACACGGTCTCTGGGTGAAACACGGTCTCTGGGTAGAAACACGGTCTCTGAATGAAACACGGTCTCTGAATGAAACACGGTCTCTGGTGAAAACACGGTCTCTTGAGGAAACACGGTCTCTGAATGAAACACGGTCTCTGGGTGAAACACGGTCTCTGGATGAAACTAAACGGTCTCTTGAGGAACACGGTCTCTGAGGAAACACGGTCTCTGGAGGAAACACGGTCTCTGAATGGAACACGGTCTCTAATGACAAAACACGGTCTTACATGGGTGAAACACGGTCTCTGGGTGAAACACGGTCCTCTGAATGAAACACGGTCCTCTGGGTGAAACACGGTCTCTGAATGAAACACGGTCTCTGGGTGAAACACGGTCCTCTGGTGAAACACGGTCTCTGGGTGAAACACGGTCTCTGGGTGAAACACGGTCTCTGGTGAAACACGGTCCTCTGAATGAAACACGGTCTCTGGGTGAAACACGGTCTCTGAATGAAACACGGTCTCTGGGTGAAACACGGTCTCTGAATGAAACACGGTCTCTGGAGGAAACACGGTCTCTGAATGAACACGGGTCTCTGAATGAAACACGGTCTCTGGAGGAAACACGGTCTCTGAATGAAACACGGTCTCTGAATGAAACACGGTCTCTGAATGAAACACGGTCTCTGGGTGAAACACGGTCTCTGGGTGAAACACGGTCTCTGGGTGAAACACGGTCTCTGAATGAAACACGGTCTCTGAATGAAACACGGTCTCTGGAGGAAACACGGTCTCTGGGTGAAACACGGTCTCTGAATGAAACACGGTCTCTGGGTGAAACACGGTCTCTTGAGGAAACACGGTCTCTGAATGAAACACGGTCTCTGGGTGAAACACGGTCTCTTGAGGAAACACGGTCTCTGATGAAACACGGTCTCTGGGTGAAACACGGTCTCTGGGTGAAACACGGTCTCTGAATGAAACACGGTCTCTGAATGAAACACGGTCTCTGAATGAAACACGGTCTCTGGGTGAAACACGGTCTCTTGAGGAAACACGGTCTCTGAATGAAACATGGTCTCTGGGTGAAACACGGTCTCTTGAGGAAACACGGTCTCTGGGTGAAACACGGTCTCTGAATGAAACATGGTCTCTGGGTATGAAACACGGTCTCTTGAGGAAACACGGTCTCTGGGTAAACACGGTCTCTTGAGGAAACACGGTCTCTTGATGAAACCGGTCTCTGAATGAAACACGGTCTCTGAATGAAACACGGTCTCTGGGTGAAACACGGTCTCTGGGTGAAACACGGTCTCTGAATGAAACACGGTCTCTGAATGAAACACGGTCTCTGGGTGAAACACGGTCTCTGGGTGAAACACGGTCTCTGAATGAAACACGGTCTCTGGAGGAAACACGGTCTCTGAATGAAACACGGTCTCTTGAGGAAACATGGCCGCAACAGACGGCTGTAATCAGGACGTGAGGATTTGTGTGTCTGGCTTTCCTCTCTGCTTGTTTGTGGTTAGGGTTAAATGGTATCTCGAGTCCCCCAGTTCTCCCACTCTGGAGCCTGGTCCTCTGAGTATGTGCACTTATGTAACGTATGGGTGGACACAGAGATTGCTGAGGCCTGTTCAGTGTCACCTGGGATGCTGTCATTTAAAAAATGAGCCAAAAATCAGGCGCAGAAATGGGTTTTCATTGATTGGGTTTATTTAAAAAACCTGGCTTTTGACTGAGGTGGGAACCAGAACCCAGAACCCAGAACCCAGAACCAGAACCAGACTCTGGGTTTCTCTCTTGGCTTAACTGACTTATTTTGACCCCTTTTGGACTTAAAAATGAAATAATGAATGTGACCTCTTAATAGAAAGTTGAATTGCTGAGCCAAACGTTGATATCACACTCAGGAATTCAGTGTTGGGACCAGTTTAACTACATGTTGAACCGTAGTTCATACATATATTAAAAGTGATTCAAGTAGTTGTTTGCCCTTTGTGTTTAAGGGATGATTTTGCAATTTCTTCTGGACTGTAACTGAACTTCTTGGACCGGCTCTGTCTCCTTTCTGTTTTTCCTTTTGAAATAATCTCAATGTTGTGATACTATCCATGACATAGCTTTAGTTCGATTTCTCTCTCAGGAAGCTTCACTGTGGAGCTTTTAAAAGTGTCTCCGCTAACTTTTCAGTCTTTATTGGTCCGTTATGAACAGCTGACGTTAGCTGAACTTAATATAGATATTTGTGAACAGACTGAATTACTTACTGGCTTTATAACTCATCTTTCTCTTTGTTTATTTAAATCTCTCACATGCTATCATATCGTAGCATCAAACTGTGTCCACTTTTAGAAGGAGAAATATCTCAAATAAAACGTACAATTCTTAGCAAAGCTTTGATACTACCCTCAGGTATCCGGTGTTAGAGGGTAAACTACATTTACAACTTGCCTGCTGGTAGTTTATACATATTTTAATAGTTAAACAAGTAGTTTATACATATTTTAATAGTTCAACAAGTAGTTTATACATGTTCTATCATTGAGTGTAGTTCACTTCTGAAACAACAAAACATTTGGGCCATAACAGCTATTTCTTACCATTTCTTCCTGACTGTAATTGGATTTCTTTGAACAGCTCGGCCTCTGTTTTCTTACAATTTGAGTAAAACTAATATAGTTTGTTATTGTATTTTTCCCAGTTTTTCTCTCTCTTTTCAAAGTAGTTTGAGTTAGATTTCTCCCAAAGAAAGCTTTACTGTCGAGCTTTAAACCAGCTCCTACTACTCCTCTATTGGTCTGTTGTGAGCCTGTAGCAGCTAATGGCAGCTAATGGTAGCTAATGGTAGCTAATGGTAGCTAATGGTAGCTAACTTGAGATATGTTTAGGATTAGCAATATCTATTTAAAGTCGGCCCACATTAAAACAATTCTCATATTTTAAGAGATTTGAGAATTTGAGAGGACCACACATAAATATAAACCATCCATCTGTTTGTTTCCTGCTAATTATTTATCTATATATCATATTCCATTTACTTGTATCTAGACTCTTCTGGCACTATTTCTATTTCATTTGTATTAACTTGCACATCTCAAAACATTCTCAGTTGTATGTCCTATATATCTTCATGTTGCTCTGCTGGAGGAGGACTTCAGTTTGTCATATCTCCTCTGAAGCTGCTGAGCTCATGACGACAGAGACTTGAATCTTGAAACCTGAAAAGCATTTTGAGTGTTCGTGACTTGAAATTGGTGCAACTAGAATGAACAGCAGCTTCTATAAACTGCTGTGAGATAGTGGTGCAGGAATGAGTCCACAAACCCAGAGAAAAGTGTGCATTTCATAACTTCAGAGTAGAGCAGCATCAAACGTGTGAATGCTTTTATGAAAACATCTGATCTGAACCCCTAAAATACACGTTAATGACTCTTATCGTCCAACATGTGAATATTCCTCCAGCAGAGACAAAGAAATGCACTCATAATTGATCTGAGATGCACTGATTTATTAATCATTATTAACGTCAATGAGACCCTGGTTTGATATCTGATGGTCAGCAGGGCTCGACAACCACAGTGCTTCATTCCCAGCAAACAGTCCATCCTCTGCTGGGATCAAGTTATCACTGGGAGTCACTTCCAGTGTGAAGGAGAGCTGAAGAAACCCTGATTCAGACTCATGGTAACGGCTCGGGACAAGAACATGACACCGCGAGGGACAGAGGGATTACTGGGTCTATATTTAGTGTTTATGTACATGAATATTGGCAGGACAACTCTGTACACACACACAGCGATACAGTGATAATAACACACACATCTCCAGCACAGAACACATTTACAGGATGAGCAACAGGGGAATGTCTGAACTACCACTGGAAATCCTCAGAACAGTTATTATCAATACAAAATGAAGAACAACAAGAGACCAAAAGTATAAAATAATTTAAACTCCTCCTAACACATGTAGTGGATATGAGAGATCTATACAAGGCGCTGCTGAGTCTCCATATGAAAGCGAGCGTCACGGACCGGATGAAGATCTCCGAGCAGCCGGGAACATAAATATACAGTCGCTGCGCCGCGAGTAGTCTGTATACACTCCTTAGTAGAATATCACTTAGAGTTAAATAAACTTATTTCATATATATATTTATAATAGATTTATTCTGTGCAGTCTTTTAGCAGTACTTCCTTGTCTTCACCAGTTTGCTCTGGTACCTGACCGAGTGTCCTCCGTGTCCCACCACGTAAACGTCCAGCAGGTAGCTCTTCCCCGGCTGCAGCCCCGTCACCGTCTCCGTGGTCACGGCCTTCTGCAGGTTGGGGCTGTGGAAGTATTTGCACAGAACCTTCTCAGCCTTCCGGCGGCTCTCCGGCCCGGCGCACTGGTTCTGCTCGCGGCGCCGCTGCTCCTCTCCGTAGTTGTCGGCCACCTCCTTGCGGTAGATGCAGTATTTGTTGCGGTCCTGCGTTCCCAGCCAGGCCACGGTGGCGGAGGAGCAGGTGCGCAGCTTGTCGAAGGCCTTGATGCGCGTGTCCTCGGGCAGCGAGGGGAAGGGCTGCTTGCTGCTGGGCCGCGTGGAGGCCAGCAGCTTCAGGGTGGAGGCGCCCCTCCTGCTGCCCCGCAGGCGGATCAGGTACTTGGCTTTGGGTTTCCCGCGCAGCTGGAACTGCCGCACGCCCTCCACGTTCTGGCTCAGCAGCAGCTTGCCGTCGCGCCTCACCTGCAGCTGCACGCTGTCCAGGCAGGCGTGCAGGAACAGGGTGACCCTCTGGTGGGACGACACCGGGGCGAAGCGCAGGAACTTGCTGCCCTTCCTCTTGATGAAGACGTCGGTCACTTTGCCGTCCTTCAGCTCCACGGTTTTCTGCTTAGCCTCCTCTTTAGTGCGGGCGAACGTGCCGACGTACGCCGTGCTGGTGTTGGTGGCCGAGTTCACGGCGAACACGTCGAAGTAGTACTGCGTGTCCGGCTTCAGCTGCGACACCGTGAAGATGTTCTTGTTGCCGATGCAAAGCTTCTGGATGTCGGAGGCTCTGGGTTTGGCCGTGTAGCTCCTGGAGGAGATCTTGTTGCTCACCAGTCCGCGGTCCTTCCCCAGCAGATTATCAGACGGAACAAACCCGAAGTGGGCGAAGTCGAAGGGGCTGAAGTCCCGGCCCGGTTTGGGCGCCAACATGAACCCGTCGTCCAGCGTCATCTTAGCCTCGGCGGCGCACATGCTCTTGAAATTGTGCTCCTTGTTGATCACCAGGCAGTATTGCACCGGCTGGCCCATCAGGAAGCCGGTGGGCGTGGGTTTCCAGGCCAGCGTCACCGTGGTTCTTCCCAGCGCCGTCACGTCGACCCGCGGGTCGTAGGGCAGCTGCGGGTAGGGCTGGTCGGACTCGGGCGTGGTGGTGGAGTACACCTTGAAGTGGCTGTCCTTCTCGGTGCTCAGCAGCTCCAGCTGGTAGAGGCCGGAGGGCGAGCTGGAGGCCGCGTACGCCTCCACGTCGTTCCCCTTGTAGGTGAAGAGCTCCGTGCCGTCGTCCGCCGCCACCGTCTGCTGCCTCTGCTGGTCCAGAGGCTCTCCTGGAGACAACAAGGAACAACGTGAGCTCTACATCAATCAACTGCGATTCATATATCACAATATCCCAATGTAGTCTTAGATGACTTGACTGATGACTCCCTCTGTCCTGACACCTGTCAGTAAACAGGACTAACCCCACGATGCACAGGGGACATGTTATAAACCTCAGGGAGAGAAACAGCAGAGGATCCCTCTTGTCGGCTCACATGTGAATACATTCTGAACAGAAGAGGTTTTTATTTGATTTGATTCTGAGATTAAATTCAGAGTTTTCTTTTTTTAAGATTTTTCTTTGGATTAGTTTTTAATCTGATTTGTTCGCTTGATTTTTTAAATATATTTTATTATGTTTGGTTTAACAGGCCTGCCAGACTGATTTCCCCTCAGGGACAAAAGAGATGCAGTGTACTGGAGAGCCTTAATGTGTCTTACATTTTAAAACTAGCACATGCACAATTTCAGAATGCAAATCAATGTCGACTTATTTTATGACTTTGTGTGCAAACTTCTGCCTTTCCCTACTTTTCCAAAGCATTAAGTCCATCCCTCTCTGATGATTAGGTTCATAATCAGTGTCTTTCTCCTATTTTCTTCTCTGGCTTTAATGCAGTAATCCCCCCCGTGCTGAGGGTGTTTAACATGTTGACACTTGGAGGTCAGCTCTGCAGCCTCGCGGACGATTAGCCGCTTACACGCCGCCATGTTTTCACTGCAAACATCCCGAAGATCAGAGCCTTCAGCGATCAGAGAGAGAGGAGGGCCAAAGATAATGTTGTGTTTGTCAGCCGGAGCGTGTGCTCAGCGCTCAGAGACGTTCAGCAGGAAGAGAGAGAGGGTCCACTGTGGGAGTCACACTGCGACACATCATATATCCCCGGAGAACACATCTAAACTATTTCATGTTTCTGGAGGAATTCCCGCTTCAGAAAAGGCACTGAAGGAATGCTCTGCTGTTTCTGTTTGGTCATGTGCTTCATGTGTAACATAAATATACTTCAACTGCATGTTGTGACTGTGCTGCAGAGGGACAATCAATGATCCTTTCCTCTTTGGGATAAAACAACACAGAAACAGAAAGCACTATTTATCTGGCAAGCAGTGAAAGGCTGATGCATGGAAGAGCAGAACCCAGAAGCAGAACTTCACTTTACAAGAAGCTCAGAACACAACTGAGACCAGGGGACACTAAAGAGTGACGCACACAGCTGGGAGACCAGGGGACACTAAAGAGTGACGCACACAGCTGGGGACCAGGGGACACTAA
>NW_022987849.1:0-52500 GCF_902827165.1 Trematomus bernacchii | reverse complement strand
CACGACGTCTCATTTATTATTTAGATCCTGCTTCTCAGATCCTGTTAGAGTCTGTTTCCTCTCTGTTTACAGGAAGAGGCCGTCAGCAGATCACAGTTTCCTCCTGACTGAAGGATCAGGTTTATCTTTGTTAGAGAGTAACATGCATCGCACGCATTATTCTATCTTCAGACATTCAGTCACATTCAACTAGGCACAGGAGCATTGACCTACCCTTATTGCCATGCATCAAGACAATCATTCCTCTTGCAAATTCAGAGATCAAATCCAATGAATTTCTCACTAAATATAACTTGTTAGCTTTTAGGACGAAGTTAAGTTCAATTTTATGGCGAGATGTCCAACCCAGTCTCACGGCATTTTGTGTAATAGCCACGAAATAAATGTAATCTATTGATTAACCAACACGATTTCCCCCATTATTTGTACGATTTAAAAAGCAATGTATTTCTATTGGTAGTATGTTTCGTGCCGGCACCACGTCCTTTTGTCCGGTCGGGTCTTGGAAGACCGGAAGCTGTGTGGTTCATAAAAACATGTTCTGACTCAATATCAAGCCACGATTATTGTTTTTATTTAAATCGTATAATGTCGGACTTTTTTTTGCCGTCCCGCGAGGAAAATAAATGGCTCAGAGCCTCAGAATACTGACATCTGTATTTTTCTAATTGTTATTATTTACATTGCCGAAAAAATTGGGGGAAATGGTGTTGGTGAACACGAATCAATAGATTCATTTCGTGACTAGAACACGAAATGCCGGTGAGACCTGGGTTGAGATTTTCCTTACGTGTTTTATTTTTATTCACTGCTTTCTTTACGAGGGTAAAATACATTTTCATTTGTTTTGATTTGACTCGGGATCTGACTTTTAAGCTTCCTCCCTTTCGTGCATGGGGAAAAAAATGTCTTTGTATTTTTGTCTTATTTTGTATTTTATTTTATTTGATGTATTTTTGTCTAATTTATTGATATTTTGTCTTATTTTTGGTATTTTGTATAGACTGTATATTTTTCTTAGTTATGGGCGTACCTTTTGGGCGTGTCCCTGAACATAATGCAGGTGTTTGACCTCACCTTTTGGGCGTGTCCTCTGAACATAATGCAGGTGTTTGGCCTCACCTTTGGGCGTGTCTCTGAACATAATGCAGGTGTTTGGCCTCAACCTTTTGGGCGTGTCTCTGAACATAATGCAGGTGTTTGGCCTCACCTTTTGGGCGTGTCCTCTGAACAGGTACCCGCTGATCTCCGGCTCCGTCGGGGATGACGGAGGAGTCGTGGAACAGCGTCTTGTCTCTGATCTGCATCTGGAACAAACCCTCGTCTCTGGTGGGAAGCTTCTGGGCCGAAAACTCCGATTCCCAGAAGCACCAGCAGCACCATCCAGCCTTTGCCCTGCCTCATCCTGGAAAACACAGAGAAATACACTTTCATTTACTTCCGTCTTTATCCTGGAGAAACGTTGAAAATATACTGTCATTGATTCCGTCTTTATCCTGACCTTTAGACAGAAATTAGATATACTTTATTGCTCCCTAATTGGCAGTAAGTGTGAAGCTAGCTTAGCTTAGCATAAAGACTGGAAACAGAGGGAAACAGCTAGCCTGATGTATGATAAAATAATGTTATAAGTGCCATAATGTACAATAATGTGACCTTTTTGTGTCTTTTACAGTCAAATTCATCCATTTAATCTGAATCTGTGTTTACGCAACGTGAACTCTTTCCACCCAAACATGCTGTAATGTTGACGGCAGATTATAATACATTTTGTAATATTAGGCTTACTTTCCAAACTCTTTCCATCATCATACGTCAGAAAAATACAAGTAGACATTTAGGCGTGTTAAAATTATTAGTTAATTTGTAAAATTACACGTAACTGTATTTGTGAGTCATGTACGATCATTATTTCTAAAATCATTATTATTTTAAGCCTCTGCAATGACAGCTTAATATTTCACATCTGTTTTCACTGCCTGCTGCGTCTGAAGGTTAAAATAAGACGATGGAGTTGGAGAGAAAATATTCTTTTGGCTATGAAACGGTCCACTTTATAATCCTGGCTGAAACCCTGACTCGTCCTGTCTCCATTTACTTTCAGTATGAATACATTTTATTGGATTTAATGTCTAAATTAGTTAGTTTTTCACCTTCAAATAGAACGGTTAGATAGAATTGGGAGGGATGAAACCCTCTTTAATGGTCACACATGCAGAGCACACAGTGAAATGTGTTCTCTGCTTTAACCCATCCTGTACCAGGAGTCTAGAACCAGGAGTGCTAGAACCCAGGAGTCTAGAACCAGGAGTCTAGAACCAGGAGTCCTAGCACCAGGAGTCTAGTACCAGGAGTCTAGAACCAGGAGAGTCTAGAACCAGGAGTCTAGAACCAGGAGTCTAGAACCAGGAGTCTAGAACCAGGAGTCTAGCACCAGGAGTCTAGTACCAGGAGTCTAGCACCAGGAGTCTAGAACCAGGAGTCTAGCACCAGGAGTCTAGAACCAGGAGTCTAGCCACCAGGAGTCTAGCACCGGAGGTCTAATACCCAGGACTCTAGCACCAGGAGTCTAGCACCAGGAGTCTAGCACCAGGACTCTAGCACCAGGAGTCTAGCACCAGGAGTCTAGAACCAGGAGTCTAGCACCAGGAGTCTAGAACCAGGAGTCTAGCACCAGGAGTCTAGAACCAGGAGTCTAGTACCAGGAGTCTAGAACCAGGAGTCTAGCACCAGGAGTCTAGCACCAGGAGTCTAGCACCAGGAGTCTAGCACCAGGAGTCTAGAACCAGGAGTCTAGTACCAGGAGTCTAGTCCAGGAGTCTAGTGCCAGGAGTCTAGCACCAGGAGTCTAGTACCAGGAGTCTAGAACCAGGAGTCTAGTACCAGGAGTCTAGTCCAGGAGTCTAGTGCCAGGAGTCTAGTACCAGGAGTCTAGCCAGGAGTAGCACCAGGAGTATAGTGCCAGGAGTCTAGTACCAGGAGTCTATCCAGGAGTCTAGTGCACCAGGAGTCTAGCCAGGAGTCTAGTCCAGGAGTCTAGTACCAGGAGTCTAGCACCAGGAGTCTAGTACCAGGAGTCTAGCACCAGGAGTCTAGAACCAGGAGTCTAGCCAGGAGTCTAGCACCAGGAGTCTAGTAGCACCAGGAGTCTAGACCAGGAGTCTAGTTACCAGGAGTCTAGCACCAGGAGTCTAGTCCCAGAGTCTAGTAAGCCTAGCCAGGAGTCTAGTACCAGGAGTCTAGTACCAGGAGGTCTAGTACCAGGAGTCTAGTACCAGGAGTCTAGTACAGGAGTCTAGTACCAGGAGTCTAGCACCAGGAGTCTAGTAACCTAGGAGTCTAGTACCAGGAGTCTAGTACCAGGAGTCTAGTACCAGGAGTCTAGTACACAGGAGTCTAGCACCAGGAGTCTAGTACCAGGAGTCTAGTACCAGGAGTCTAGTACCAGGAGTCTAGTACCAGGAGTCTAGCACCAGGAGTCTTAGTTACCAGGAGTCTAGTACAGGAGGTCTAGTACCAGGAGTCTAGTACCAGGAGAAGTGGGCAGTGAGAACAAAGGAGGTCCTGATCAAGATGACATCTAATCCTTTCCAGTAAAACAAACATTATTGATCACTTGTGAGAAAGCCAGCCTGTTTTTGAGGTTTATGCTAGCTTTAATAAGTTAATACTTAGCATACAGACATGAGCGCTGATCAATGTTCTCAATGAAATCTTGATGAGAAAACAAAGTAGTGTACTTCCCAAGATGTTAAACTCTTTCTTTGACAAAGCAATCAGAGCTTCATATAAAAAACCCTTTGTGACAAATACCATGTTCTTTTGTGTTTATGCTAATTTAGATACGCTTATATTTAGCATAAAGACAGGATCAATCCCATCTCACTTCTTGTATAATCATCTCTGCTCATCAGCCTGTGGCCCCGGCCCCACGGGAACGCATACGGCAAAACGCATATGAACGCAAACGCAATCGCCAAAAAGCTTCCGTCCACACGCAATAGACACCGGATAGTGTCTGTTCACACGAGACGGCTCCGCTTAGATCCAACCGCTGGAAAAGCTGCAGTACATATGCCGAGCCTGTACGTGGCGCTGTAACTTCCTCCACAAAAGCAGCGAAGAAGAATGGTTGTCATGGCTGCACTTCTGTTTATTCTCCGCAGTGGGGGCCGAGGGATCCGGGCAGAGTTTTTCGCCGGTCAACGTGTGTTAAAGTTTAAATCTTCCGGACAAAATGATAAAAGTGCCGGTCAAAGGTCTTCTTTGTTATTTATTGAGCTTTAAAAACAAATGAATACGACTCTATATAATGATATATAATAATAAAATACCAGAGCCTCTCTTTTCCCTCTCTTCTGACAGCGTCAGTGTCTGTCTCATGCAGACAGCTGATCCAGTAATGAGTGACCAGACAGTAAAAATAAACATATTTATAACTAGTTTAGTTTGAGAGGTAATTAAAATAGCTAAGGGTGGATGATCTGACTTGAAGTGTGTGTTTTTGCTCTCGCTGCATCACAGCGGGAGGAGCTGCGTGTCTCCGTCCTGTCAGATTAGACTTCACTCGCGTTATGTCCATATCGATGATAAAGATAAATAATCTGAATTCAGTGTGCAGTGTACTTTGAGGCGGGGGGTGAGCAGCAGAGGTGGGGAGAGGCGGGGCCTATTGCGTCATCATTATCACAAAATGACCGTATAGGCGACCCCACGGCCCCGTTGGACCCCCAGAGCGCTCCGTTCCCAGATCTATCCACCTTTGGACACGTTGTCGTTTGCGGGGTCTGTTTTCTATCGTTTAGTTACGGCCTCGTGTGCAAACAGGGCTATACGCAAGAGAAAGTATGCGGATACAACCCGTTTTCGTCTCGTGGGGCCGGGCCTCAGTGAGTGTTGGGTAAATGCCTGTTTTCATGATGTTCAGAATGGCTTTTAGTCTTTGGCTTCTTCCTTCCTTTCCTTTCTGCAGAGCACAGCGTGTTGGCAGCAGACATTACAGTGTCTTTCATCCACTTTTATTTGATGTTCAAATGTGTTTTCCTAGCTTCTCCTCCTCTCAGTTTGAACCTTAATTAACACTTAAGTGAGCGGAGGAAGGGAGGGGATTTAAACATTTAAAATACAGACGCGTAAAGGAAAAGCTTTCGCTATAAACTCTTTTTCATAAAACGCTTGACTTAAAATCTCTAAATCCCTGTGTTTGAGTTGTATTGCAGTGTGTGTGTGTGTGCGTGGCGTGTTGCTGGTGCGTGTGCGTGTGCGGTGCGTGTGCGTGTGCGTTGTGCGTGTGTGTGTGTGTGTGTGCTGGAGCTCTCTATTGATTTCCCTGCATTGATTGCAGCTGATGGGAACGTTAAATCCCCGGAGATTTAATCAGGGTAAATGACGGCAGATTAGCCAGATACTTTACTGCCATTTATCTGCCAGAGAGAGGGTGTACCTTTTAATGACCCCTCTCCCCCTTTCTCCATCTTTCTCCCTCCCCCTTTCTCCATCTTTCCCTCCCTCCCCCTTTCCTCCATCTTTCTCCCTCCCCCTTCCTCCCCCTTCCTCCCTCTTGATCGCCGCTTTACATCCAACAAATAATCTCTTTCTGTCTCACAACTAACGAATCCCGCCTCAAACGGTCCCTCTCTCTTCCTCGTCCTCCTCCCTAAACACTGACAGAGACTGTCTGCTGAGACCTCAACTTGTTTACTATTTAGAGGCATTTCTAACTGGTTCATACTGTATATAACTATACCTCTTTTATATGTCATTATATTCTTATATTATAAACATCGCTCTGCAATTCACTTCACATCTGAGTGCATTTCTTTGTCTCAGCACTTGAATCTAATCTAACGGAAAGGGTCTGATCTTCTACCTCAGCCGTCGTCACTAAAACACGTCTTGGTTGAGAGTGTATTGCAGATACTTTTGAACTTAAGTACGAGTTGTTTAAGAGTTTCTGCAGTATGAGTAACAGCAGAGGTCTGAATGAACCTCGACACGACGCCTCATTTCTGCTCTTTAGAAACCCGCAGAGAGAAATCCTGTCTCTGTTGGACTTCAGAGGAGAAGAGCAAGCCGTCTGTAAATCACAGATCTTATCTTTCTGTCACTCTGAACAAAGACAAGTCTATAAACAAAGGCTCAGAGGGGGTTTGTCCCACGGCTCCCTGAACACACCACACCCACAGCACTGATGTCAATCACACATGGTAAACAAGCTCTTCATTAGAAGCATTTACAATCCTTTCTACAACACCTTTTTAAGAACTATGGAAACGGTTCAGAGTCACTCTTTCTAATCAGAGCTCCATTTGAGGATGAGAAGTGAAATATTAATAACGTTTGATTGATTGATTGATTGATGATGTATCTGTCAGCTCTGTCATCAGCACAGTGATTAAGAGACATGTCAACATTCATTACAATAATATACAAAAACTAACTGATTATTCTGTCAAATACTAATAATAAAGAGTCCTCTCCTGCTGATGTTCAGGTGTATATCAGTATGTAGGTCTCTACTTTAAAGAGTCCTCTCCTGCTGATGTTCAGGTGTATATCAGTATGTAGTGTCTCTACTTTAAAGAGTCTCTCCTGCTGATGTTCAGGTGTATATCAGTATGTAGTGTCTCTACTTTAAAGAGTCTCTCCTGCTGATGTTCAGGTGTATATCAGTATGTAGTGTCTCTACTTTAAAGAGTCCTCTCCTGCTGATGTTCAGGTGTATATCAGTATGTAGTGTCTCTACTTTAAAGAGTCCTCTCCTGCTGATGTTCAGGTGTATATCAGTATGTAGTGTCTCTACTTTAAAGAGTCCTCTCCTGCTGATGTTCAGGTGTATATCAGTATGTAGTGTCTCTACTTTAAAGAGTCCTCTCCTGCTGATGTTCAGGTGTATATCAGTATGTAGTGTCTCTACTTTAAAGAGTCCTCTCCTGCTGATGTTCAGGTGTATATCAGTATGTAGTGTCTCTACTTTAAAGAGTCCTCTCCTGCTGATGTTCAGGTGTATATCAGTATGTAGTGTCTCTACTTTAAAGAGTCCTCTCCTGCTGATGTTCAGGTGTATATCAGTATGTAGTGTCTCTACTTTAAAGAGTCCTCTCCTGCTGATGTTCAGGTGTATATCAGTATGTATGTAGTGTCTCTACTTTAAAGAGTCCTCTCCTGCTGATGTTCAGGTGTATATCAGTATGTAGTGTCTCTACTTTAAAGAGTCCTCTCCTGCTGATGTTCAGGTGTATATCAGTATGTAGTGTATCTACTTTAAAGAGTCCTCTCCTGCTGATGTTCAGGTGGTATATCAGTATGTATGTGGTCTCTACTTTAAAGAGTCCTCTCCTGCTGATGTTCAGGTGTATATCAGTATGTAGTGTCTCTACTTTAAAGAGTCCTCTCCTGCTGATGTTCAGGTGTATATCAGTATGTAGTGTCTCTACTTTAAAGAGTCCTCTCTGCTGGATGTTCATGGTTGTATATCAGTATGTAGAGTGTCTCTACTTTAAAGAGTCCTCTCCTGCTGATGTTCAGGTGTATATCAGTATGTAGTGTATCTACTTTAAAGAGTCCTCTCCTGCTGATTGTTCAGGTGTATATCAGTATGTAGTGTCTCTACTTTAAAGAGTCCTCTCCTGCTGATGTTCAGAGTTTGTATATCAGGTATGTAAGTGTCTCTACTTTAAAGAGTCTCTCCTGCTGATGTTCAGGTGTATATCAGTATGTAGTGTCTCTACTTAAAGAGTCCTCTCCTGCTGATGTTCAGTGTTGTATATCAGTATGAGTGTCTCTACTTTAAAGAGTCCTCTCCTGCTGATGTTCAGGTGTATATCAGTATGTAGTGTCTCTACTTTAAAGAGTCCTCTCCTGCTGATGTTCAGGTGTATATCAGTATGAAGTGTCTCTACTTTAAAGAGTCCTCTCCTGCTGATGTTCAGGTGTATATCAGTATGTAGTGTCTCTACTTTAAAGAGTCCTCTCCTGCTGATGTTCAGGTGTATATCAGTATGTAGTGTATCTACTTTAAAGAGTCCTCTCCTGCTGATGCAGGTGTATATCAGTATGTAGTGTCTCTACTTTAAAGAGTCCTCTCCTGCTGATGTTCAGGTGTATATCAGTATGTAATGTCTCTACTTTAAAGAGTCTCTCCTGCTGATGTTCAGGTGTATATCAGTATGTAGTGTCTCTACTTTAAAGAGTCCTCTCCTGCTGATGTTCAGGTGTATATCAGTATGTAGTGTCTCTACTTTAAAGAGTCCTCTCCTGCTGATGTTCAGGTGTATATCAGTATGTAGTGTCTCTACTTTAAAGAGTCCTCTCCTGCTGATGTTCAGGTGTATATCAGTATGTAGTGTCTCTACTTTAAAGAGTCCTCTCCTGCTGATGTTCAGGTGTATATCAGTATGTAGTGTCTACTTTAAAGAGTCCTCTCCTTCTGATGTTCAGGTGTATATCAGTATGATGTCTCTACTTTAAAGAGTCCTCTCCTGCTGATGTTCAGGTGTATATCAGTATGTAGTGTCTCTACTTTAAAGAGTCCTCTCCTGCTGATGTTCAGGTGTATATCAGTATGTAGTGTCTCTACTTTAAAGAGTCCTCTCCTGCTGATGTTCAGGTGTATATCAGTATGTAGTGTCTCTACTTTAAAGAGTCCTCTCCTGCTGATGTTCAGGTGTATATCAGTATGTAGTGTCTCTACTTTAAAGAGTCCTCTCCTGCTGATGTTCAGGTGTATATCAGTATGTAGTGTCTCTACTTTAAAGAGTCCTCTCCTGCTGATGTTCAGGTGTATATCAGTATGTAGTGTCCTCTACCTTATAAAGAGTCCTCTCCTGCTGATGTTCAGGTGTATATCAGTATGTAGTTATCTACTTTAAAGAGTCCTCATCCTGCTGATGTTCAGGTGTATATCAGTATGTAGTGTATCTACTTTAAAGAGTCCTCTCCTGCTGATGTTACAGGTGTATATCAGTATGTAGTGTCTCGACTTTAAAGAGTTCCTCTCCTGCCTGATGTTCGGTGTATATCAGTATGTAGTGTCTCTACTTAAAGAGTCCTCTCCTGCTGATGTTCAGGTGTATATCAGTATGTAGTGTTCTCTACTTTAAAGAGTCCTAAATCTAAGCACGACATCATGTCTCATATCACGTGTCTCACCATCTGGGAGAGATCATGGAAATCAGTTAACGACGGCCCGCACGTCGTTTCAACTTTTGTTTTTTTCATTTGATCTGTTTCCTTTACTCTAAGCGTTAGCAAAGCATTGTCGGGTAAACACCCCTCATTGTTGAGAGGAGGGGGTCCTGCTTTCATTTCCATCTCTGACACGAGAGGAAAGATCCGACCCTACGGAGGAGGGTAAGGGACACAATCAGTGAATCACATGATTGAGTTTTGACCAAAGGTCAGAGTTCAACTTCAATCTCAGAAGATGCTTTCAATCAGAACTCAATCATGTGATTCAATGAATATGTCCCTCATCCTCTCCGTAGCTCTGATGCTCAACACACTCAGGAGTGTTTCAGGAACATAAAGTCATTAAAAAAAATCTAATTGTGATCAAAGCAACACAATATGTCCATGAAGGGAGGTGTGTGTGTGTGTGTGTGTGTGTGTGTGTGTGTGTGTGTGTGTGTGTGTGTGTGTGTGTGTGTGTGTGTGTGTGTGTGTGTGTGTGTGTGTGTGTGTGTGTGTGTGTGTGTGTGTGTGTGTGTGTGTGTGTGTGTGTGTGTGTGTGTGTGTGTGTGCGCATTCCTCCATCGTCTCCTCCTCCTCTCGTCCACTACATCACTCACAGCTCTCCACATCATCAGAACCACAGAAGGCTGGCACAAAGCATCATGGGAAGGAGAGCCCAGTTTCCTTCACCCCCCCCTCCCCTCTTTAGACTCCATCTCCGAAGCTTGCATTTAACACTGCATGCAGGAATGTGTGTGTGAATGTGTGTGTGTGTGTGTGTGTGTGTGCGCGTGTGTGTGTGTGTGTGTGTGGGGGGGGGGTGACTGATGTGTTGGCATTGTGTGTGCAGAGGGTGATTAAAGATTACAAGAGGAAATGCCCCATGGGAAAGTCACCCATCCTCCGGAGCCTCAGCGGGGCCTGGCGCAGAGCGAGGCCGCCTGAAGGAGCGCCATGAGCGGCTGTGAGCAGTCAGAGCGCCCGGTGCTGCTGGAGCCGGTGTGGAGCAAAGTTAGAGGAAATGAAAAGGTGCATGTTGCAGCAGTGATCTGTGTGTGTGTGTGTGTGTGTGTGTGTGTGAGGCTGGAACACACACACACATTCACACACACTGTCTCTGCAGAGCTCTTTGAGTCGGACAGTGTTCATATGCTAATCACGGTTTAGTTACGGTATGCAGACCTTCCCCATTTTAAGACTTTTTGTTCATTCTCCTGAGAAGCAGCGCGGAGGGGAGGCTCCACGTCCAGCCGGGTGTGTCTCTCATTAGAGCCCCCATGCACCGGGCAGAGGAACCTGCTCCAACATGAGCCTCAAACTCTGCTATCTGCACAGAGTCATGTTATAAGTAATACAATAAATGAAAGTGAAAAAGACGCTCATCACGCGCAGCTCGTACAGGTGCGTGAAGGTGGATCAGGTTTACCCAAAGTGCAGTTTTCCTCACTTTGCACAGCACACACAGCGCGGTGCATGGTGGTACATTACTTATATTGAATACAAGTGCTATTTGAATGGACCCAAGCCAGTGGAAGAACTGACACCGAGTGACTTTAAATGCAGTTCCCCTCTGTGTGTGAGGTCGTACTGGGAGGGTTATTTAATCCTATTTACCAGAGCCAAAGACACATTTCCATGACATGTTAATTTAATGGACATTAAAGTATTGTGAATCTGATCCAGGAGCAGATTAAAAACGCATCAGAGCTCGGGTTTGTTGGAAATGTATTTGAAACTTTCCGGAGTGTAACCCCGCAGAGCTCTGCCTCCTCTCCGGACAGCAGCTCCTCTTAAAACGCGCAGAGAAGTGACAGAGGAGAGAGCAGGGAGTTTAGTCTGATCATTCCCGAGCAGCTCCGGATCAAACCCAGATCTCCAACATGTCTTACCTTCCAGAGTCTGCACGCGGATCCTCTTCTTCGTCTTTACCAACTCCCCGAAACCTCCAAGAAGTGCAGAAAAAGTGTCGGAGAAACTGCAGCGAGTCCGCGGCTGTAAGTCCTCTGTGGTCCGGGTCCTGCTCTGAGTGCAGCTTCTCTCGGACTGAGCTGGTCTCTGGTGGGCAGGAGTGTGTGAGAGAGTGTGTGTGAGTGTGTGAGAGAGTGTGTGTGAGTGTGTGTGAGAGAGTGTGTGTGAGAGTGTGAGAGTGTGTGTGTGTGTGATCCTGGCAGTGCGTCCCTCCCCTGCCGCGCTGCTATTGAAGCTCCGGGCTGGAGGCAGAGTCGCTGAACTTCTTCTCTGAGAGGAGGACTCAACAAAAAGAGACTCTCATAGAAAAATACAATAAATCTGAAAGATATTTATATAGATATTTGTTTCACTCAAATGTTCAGATATAAAAGGAAAAGCATGTTCCGAGATTTCTAAGATTAAAAGCAGAATCCTCAGACTTTCAGAAAAAGAAAATTATTTCAGAAAATATATATTATTTTATTTCGTATTTCTTGCACACACACACACATACACGCACACACATACACGCACACACACGCACACACGCTCTCACACACACACATACACGCACACACATACACGCACACACACACACATACACGCACACACACACACATACACGCACACACATACACGCACACACACACACATACACACACACGCACACACGCTCTCACACACACACACACACGCACACACGCTCACACACACGCACACACGCTCACACACACACACACACACACCACCTCTCCACCACACACCCCCACACACACGCCTCACCACACACCCCCCCACACACCCCACACCCACACACCCATTTTTTTAGCAGTCATAAATCTGAGGGGGGGTTTCCCCAGCTCTCTCTTTATTTATTCTGATGCTGCAAATTATAACTCTCTCTGGGGAGGCACGCACCCCCCCGGGCTGACACACACACACACACACACACACACACACACACTGGAGTCTCTGTGTGTGTGAGGTGTGACAGAAACAATGATCAGATGGAAACCCCCCCCACAGTAAATGTTTACCTGAGATAACAGAGGAGCAGGATGTATGGGGGGGGGGGGGGGGGGGGGGGGGGGGGTGCTGTTGTTTCCTGCCCCCCCCCCCTCTGCAGATATGCATGATTCAAGGTTCAAGGCTAGAAGAGTCTATCTACAAGTTATTGGAATATGATTTATATCATGAGGAGGAGATGAAACCGGATGCAGCATCACATCTACTGTTTATTTAGAAATATGTATATCAATGATGTTGAGAGAAAGCAGGGGGATTTAAAACAATCACATATATTTCCATATTTTAAGGTATTTTTTTATTATTATTTTCTCTAGTACTAAACATTTTAAATTATCTTTAAAAGTTGAATAAACCATATAATTCATTATGAGTTAAAGAGAGGAGACAGCAGTCTGCAGGGAGGGGGGACAACTGATGCAACAGCGCCACCTGGTGTCAGCTGCAGTACAGGGTATTACAACACAAAGTAATACTTGTACACAGAGGGGGAGAAGTACTCAGATCTTGTACTTGAGTAAAAGTAGAAGTACTCAGATCTTGTACTTGAGTAAACGTAGAAGTACTCAGATCTTGTACTTGAGTAAAAGTAGAAGTACTCAGATCTTGTACTTAGTAAAAGTAGAAGTACTCAGATCTTGTACTTAGTAAAAGTAGAAGTACTCAGATCTTGTACTTGAGTAAAAGTAGAAGTACTCAGATCTTGTACTTGAGTAAAAGTAGAAGTACTCAGATCTTGTACTTGAGTAAACGTAGAAGTGCTCAGATCTTGTACTTGAGTAAAAGTAGAAGTACTCAGATCTTGTACTTAGTAAAAGTAGAAGTACTCAGATCTTGTACTTGAGTAAAAGTAGAAGTACTCAGATCTTGTACTTGAGTAAAAGTAGAAGTACTCTGATCTTGTACTTAGTAAACGTAGAAGTACTCAGATCTTGTTCTTGAGTAAAAGTAGAAGTACTCAGATCTTGAGTAAAAGTAGAAGTACTCAGATCTTGTACTTGAGTAAAAGTAGAAATACTCAGATCTTGTACTTAGTAAAAGTAGAAGTACTCAGATCTTGTACTTGAGTAAAAGTAGAAGTACTCAGATCTTGTACTTGAGTAAAAGTAGAAGTACTCAGATCTTGTACTTAGTAAAAGTAGAAGTACTCAGATCTTGTACTTGAGTAAAAGTAGAAGTACTCAGATCTTGTACTTGAGTAAACGTAGAAGTACTCAGATCTTGTACTTGAGTAAAAGTAGAAGTACTCAGATCTTGTTCTTGAGTAAAAGTAGAAGTACTCAGATCTTGTATTTGAGTAAAAGTAGAAGTACTCAGATCTTGTACTTGAGTAAACGTAGAAGTACTCAGATCTTGTACTTGAGTAAAAGTAGAAGTACTCAGATCTTGTACTTAGTAAACGTAGAAGTACTCAGATCTTGTTCTTGAGTAAAAGTAGAAGTACTCAGATCTTGAGTAAAAGTAGAAGTACTCAGATCTTGTACTTGAGTAAAGTAGAAGTACTCAGATCTTGTACTTAGTAAAAGTAGAAGTACTCAGATCTTGTACTTAGTAAAAGTAGAAGTACTCAGATCTTGTACTTAGTAAAAGTAGAAGTACTCAGATCTTGTACTTAGTAAAAGTAGAAGTACTCAGATCTTGTACTTGAGTAAAAGTAGAAGTACTCAGATATTGTAATTGAGTAAAAGTAGAAGTACTCAGATCTTGTACTTAGTAAAAGTAGAAGTACTCAGATCTTGTACTCGAGTAAAAGTAGAAGTACTCAGATCTTGTACTTGAGTAAAAGTAGAAGTACTCAGATCTTGTACTTGAGTAAAAGTAGAAGTACTCAGATCTTGTACTTGAGTAAAAGTAGAAGTACTCAGATCTTGTACTTGAGTAAAAGTAGAAGTACTCAGATCTTGTACTTAGTAAAAGTAGAAGTACTCAGATCTTGTTCTTGAGTAAAAGTAGAAGTACTCAGATCTTGTACTTGAGTAAAAGTAGAAGTACTCAGATCTTGTACTTGAGTAAAAGTAGAAGTACTCAGATCTTGTACTTAGTAAAAGTAGAAGTACTCAGATCTTGTTCTTGAGTAAATCTACTTAGTTACTTTACATCTCTGCTGAATACTTATATACTAACCTAATAAACTAAACTCATCATGAATCAAACATTAAACCCAGAACTCAGTTTAGTTACAGACTGGGACAGAGGACCAAGACTGTTAGAAATGTGAAATGAAGTTTTTCGATAAATTCTTCCTTTTATCGAAAATCTTAGAATTCTGACTTTTTTCTTAAAAATCTTTAAACAGTGACTTTTTTTCAGAAAATCTCAGCATTTTGACTTCTAGTTAAATATCCCAGATGTTTTGAAGGTATTTCTGCGACAGAGGGCCTTTGAGGTGGAAAGAGTTGAAGGCGAGGCAGGGGGGAGGAAAGCGCCTGAATGTTCGGCTCAGGATTCGAACCGGCCTCCTGAAGTTTAAAGTCAGAATGAAAACAAAAACACTTTTGGTCAACCCTCAACATCAGATCAGATTTGTAAAATTATGAATTGAGTAAACAATAAAAAAAGCGTTATTATATAATAATAACCTGTTATTACTATTGACCACTGAGCAAACATCTCTGTGTGAAGTTTGGTTTGAATGTGACACTGAAGGCATCACAGGGAGGAGAGGGAGGAGGTGAGGGTTCAAGGGAAGGAATGAGGAAGGGAGGAATGAAGGAATGAGGAAGGGAGGAAGGGAGGAGAGGTTGTTTCCACCTGGCCTCCACCTGTCAGAGTGAAGCTGAGAGGAAACACTCTCAGGGTTTCTCTTGATGAGATAGTCTTACAAATCTCAACATTTCAATAACACCACCACGTCTTATAGTATTTGACGTTACTGTTTGAAGACGCTGCCCCCTGGTGGCCAGCGCGACGCTGCCCCCTGGTGGCCAGCGCGACGCTGCCCCCTGGTGGCCAGCGCGACGCTGCCCCCTGGTGGCCAGTGCGACGCTGCCCCCTGGTGGCCAGCGCGACGCTGCCCCCTGGTGGCCAGCGCGACGCTGCCCCCTGGTGGCCAGCGCGACGCTCTGCAGCTGTTTCAGTTTGTTGTCAACGGCTTTGCTTTTCACAACAAACAATGATAAAAACAGGCATTATCAAGTAGAAAACACCCAATGAACAAAAGACAGCACTTTCACGTCAATAAATAATCCAACATCAGGAGTTTAATCAAACTCTGCTAAACTAAAATAACATAATTAGCCTAAAAAAATCTAAATTAAAACCAAAAAACACTAAAAACAGAGAAAACAACAAAATAAACTTGTGAATAAATAATTCAACCTCATAATCTCAAAGGATAGAGGACTATCTCTTATAATGATGGAGTTTAATTTCATTTTATACATTAATTCATATTTGTTACTGCTGTTTACCAGTTTGATGAGATACATATTTATTCATTAATAATTAAATCTGAACATTTAAAATACATCCGTCTTCATTTCCTCCTCCTGCACCTGCTGGCATCTGGATCGTTGACCTCTGACCCCAGCTGCACACAATGTAACACACACACACACACACACCTGTCCATCAGAGTATTGCATTACCTGCAATAATGCAATACTCTGATAGACAGGTGTGTGTGTGTGTGTGTGTGTGTGTGTGTGTGTGTGTGTGTGTGTGTGTGTGTGTGTGTGTGTGTGTGTGTGTGTGTGTGTGTGTGTGTGTGTGTGTGTGTGTGCGTGTGTGTGTTACGTTCCCTCCTGGACTAGGGGTACAAAGGGAAGTAACACAAATATAAAATAACCGGGAGAGAGAGAAGAGAGGAAAGTGATTGCTGAAGCCACACGGCGATGTTTTAATTAGTCAAAGAAAGTAAAGAGGCTCACCAGCCAATTTGAAATGCAAACTTACGACAAACCAAAACAACTTTCTCATAAAAGAAAGCGACGACAGTAAACCAAGACACTGGTCAGAACTTCTACAAGTTGCACGTCCAACATAGACAACCGAATACTACACTGCTGCACAGATCACTAGTGATGGGCAAATGAAGCGTCAAACAGCGACCTCTCCTGGCGAGGTGCAAGGCTGCAGTGGGTTTAAAGGAGCCTTGAAAATAATGTTGATACTCACACACTAAGACATATAAACTGTATATATCATGAATATCATTTACAAAGATGAAATACAGATGGATGAATGTGTGTCTTGTGTTATTGAGGAGAGGGTTCTGGGAACATATGGCATAGGTTGTGGTGTGCTTGTGTCATTATGGCAGACACACACACACACACACACACACACACACACACACACACACACACACACACACACACACACACACACACACACACACACACACACACACACACACCTCTCCTGATAGAAATCCAGTTATGTCTGATTACTAAAGGGTTGATGCTATAATATGTTTAACAAAACATTTAAATAAACACATTTTTTTGCTGAAATGAAAACAATGAGTGCTGCAACTAGAGTGATAGGAGTGTGTGTGTGTGTGTGTGTGTGTGTGTGTGTGTGTGTGTGAGAGCTGATCAATAATCCCGCCACACACACACACAGATTAGATATCGTTCATTGATTTATAATATAAGAGATACAAAATAGAATAAAAAATGAACATTAAGAGTAAAAACGATATGAATAATATTTTGAGAATACACCATATAAATAACTACGAGTGAGTATATAATAGACCAACATACTACTAACTAAATATAGTTAGATATACAGTAATTAGAATTCATATATTCATTCATTTTGTATTTTTATTTTATTTTGAAAAATATGTTAGTATTGGTTGTTGTTGTTGTTGTTGTTGTTGTTGTTGTAAGAAGTTGTATATTGCCACTGATGTACAGTAAATGAGTTTGAGTGAGTATACACTGTAATAGACCAAAATACTATACTTACACAATAGACATAATTAGAACGTTGTAACATGACGTCTTGGCTCTGTCGCTGAGTGGGCTGGGTTCATGTTGGCCAGATGGTACGGTCACACTCACAGGTACCGATCAGAACCCAGTCCAGATGGTACGGTCACACTCACAGGTACCGATCAGAACCCAGGCCAGATGGTACGGTCACACTCACAGGTACCGATCAGAACCCAGTCCAGATGGTACGGTCACACTCACAGGTACCGATCAGAACCCAGTCCAGATGGTACGGTCACACTCACAGGTACCGATCAGAACCCAGTCCAGATGGTACGGTCACACTCACAGGTACCGATCAGAACCCAGGCCAGATGGTACGGTCACACTCACAGGTACCGATCAGAACCCAGTCCAGATGGTACGGTCACACTCACAGGTACCGATCAGAACCCAGTCCAGATGGTACGGTCACACTCACAGGTACCGATCAGAACCCAGGCCAGATGGTACGGTCACACTCACAGGTACCGATCAGAACCCAGGCCAGATGGTACGGTCACACTCACAGGTACCGATCAGAACCCAGTCCAGATGGTACGGTCACACTCACAGGTACCGATCAGAACCCAGGCCAGATGGTACGGTCACACTCACAGGTACCGATCAGAACCCCAGGCCAGATGGTACGGTCACACTCACAGGTACCGATCAGAACCCAGTCCAGATGGTACGGTCACACTCACAGGTACCGATCAGAACCCAGTAGCACCACACAGAAACATCCAGTGTTCAGGATGTTCAGTTTAATCGGGTCAGGGACAAGCAGGGTCAAAACCAAGAGATCCAGCAGTCAGGCAAACAAACCCAAGAAGGAGGGCAGGCAGGAAACTGGAGGTCCGATAACAGGCAGGGTCAAGACCGGGCCGAACAGATAACTGGACAAAAGATATTGAAACGCTGGAGAGCTCGGCAGAATACACAAGACAACCTGGCAGAGGACAAGTGAGAGTGAGGTGGTGTATATACTGTTAATGAGGGATTGAGTAGCAGGTGAGGAGAAGGGCTGGGGAGACCAGGTGAGGGGAGTGAGCTGATTGGAGGAGAGTTAAGATGTGCCAAACCAAAAAACAACTATAAATGTGTTGAACTTGTGACATCGCCGACGAGTCCTCCTTCGGGGCCTGGGTCCAGGAGGAGGACTCTGGCTTCCTCCGGGACTCTGGCTTCCTCCGGGACTCGGGCTTCCTCCGGGACTCTGGCTTCCTCCGGGACTCGGGCTTCCTCCGGGACTCGGGCTTCCTCCGGGACTCGGGCCTCCTCCGGGACTCTGGCTTCCTCCGGGACTCTGGCTTCCTCCGGGACTCTGGCTTCCTCCGGGACTCGGGCTTCCTCCGGGACTCTGGCTTCCTCCGGGACTCGGGCCTCCTCCGGGACTCTGGCTTCCTCCGGGACTCGGGCCTCCTCCGGGACTCTGGCTTCCTCCGGGACTCGGGCCTCCTCCGGGACTCGGGCTTCCTCCGGGACTCGGGCTTCCTCCGGGACTCGGGCCTCCTCCGGGACTCTGGCTTCCTCCGGGACTCTGGCTTCCTCCGGGACTCTGGCTTCCTCCGGGACTCGGGCTTCCTCCGGGACTCGGGCTTCCTCCGGGACTCGGGCTTCCTCCGGGACTCTGGCTTCCTCCGGGACTCGGGCTTCCTCCGGGACTCTGGCTTCCTCCGGGACTCGGGCTTCCTCCGGGACTCGGGCTTCCTCCGGGACTCGGGCCTCCTCCGGGACTCTGGCTTCCTCCGGGACTCTGGCTTCCTCCGGGACTCTGGCTTCCTCCGGGACTCTGGCTTCCTCCGGGACTCGGGCCTCCTCCGGGACTCGGGCTTCCTCCGGGACTCGGGCTTCCTCCAGGACTCGGGCTTCCTCCGGGTATCCTCACTTCTTGTGTCGTCTTTCATGAGGTCTTTGAACCAATCTTAGTCTGGCCCGTTGCCTGAGATCAATCTGCCATGGGAGACCCTAGCAGGACCACAAGGCTCCAGACAGCACAGAGCCAGGTTCATCAGGGCTCACAAACCTCTCACCACGACACGGTGCTGGTTCTTCAGAGAGGCTACATAAAGGAGCTCACGAGACAAATCCTAAATAATTGAAATGACTCTTTTTGTTTACATCCAGAACACGGTGCCATCACTGAGGAATTAGCTTAGCTTAGTTTAGCATGCAGCTCCCCTTTGGCTGATTATTAGTATGTTCTGACGTAATCCAGAACCACATGAAGGAATCCCATTGGACCAGGAGATGCTGCCTTCAGGTAAGGTACGTTTATTTATAAAGCACATTTTCAGACACAGGCAATTCAAAGTGCTTTAAATCAACATTATCACACAATAAGAAAACAAAAGAAAAGAACACAATAAATAAACACGATGGAATAATAGATTCATAAAAACCATGCATAAATAGATTCTTTTACAGAGACGAGTAAAAACACTGTTACAGTAATCAAACCTGCTAAATACAAATGTGTGAATTGGGTTTTCAAGGTCTTGTTGAGACATGAATGATCTAAGTCTGGCTGTGTATTTCAGGTGATAGTATGCTGATTTAGTAATTGTGTGAATGTGGGTTTTGTAATTGAGGTCGGGGTCCAGATCTACGACTAGATTTCTCACATTTTCAGATGTTTAGTAGTAGGGCTTCTAGTTCAGGGTCTCTGTTTCTGTCTCTAAGAGTATTCGATGCTGCCTTCAGGGTCCCCCCTGTCTCTAAGAGTATTCTATGCTGCCTTCAGGGTCCCCTCTGTCTCTAAGAGTATTCAATGCTGCCTTCAGGGTCCCCTATGTCTCTATGAGTATTCAATGCTGCCTTCAGGGTCCCCTCTGTCTCAGTCTGTCTCTATGAGTATTTGATGCTGCCTTCAGGGTCCCCTCTGTCACTGTCTCTATGAGTATTTGATGCTGCCTTCAGGGTCCCCTCTGTCTCTGTTTCTATGAGTATTTGATGCTGCCTTCAGGGTCCCCTCTGTCTCAGCCTCTCTCTATGAGTATTTGATGCTGCCTTCAGGGTCCCCTCTGTCTCAGCCTCTCTCTATGAGTATTTGATGCTGCCTTCAGGGTCCCCTCTGTCTCTGTCTCTATGAGTATTTGATGCTGCCTTCAGGGTCCCCTCTGTCTCTAAGAGTATTTGATGCTGCCTTCAGGGTCCCCTCTGTCTCAGCCTCTCTATATGAGTATTTGATGCTGCCTTCAGGGTCCCCTCTGTCTCTGTCTCTATGAGTATTTGATGCTGCCTTCAGGGTCCCCTCTGTCTCTAAGAGTATTTGATGCTGCCTTCAGGGTCCCCTCTCTCTCTGTCTCTATGAGTATTTTATGCTGCCTTCAGGGTCCCTTCTGTTTCTCTCTCTATGAGTATTCGATGCTGCCTTCAGGGTCCCCTGTCTCTGTTTCTATGAGTATTCGATGCTACCTTCAGGGTCCCCTCTGTCTCTAATAGTATTATATGCTGCCTTCAGGCTCCCCTCTGTCTCTAAGAGTATTTGATGATGCCTTCAGGGTCCCCTCTGTCTCTAAGAGTATTCGATGCAGCCTTCAGGGTCCCCTCTGTCTCTATGAGTATTCTATGCTGCCTTCAGGGTCCCCTCTGTCTCTAGGAGTACTCCTCTGCCAGTGTGTCCATGTAGTCGGTGTCAGCGTACAGCAGGAACCCGGAGAACAGCGAGTCGCTCCAGCCCGGTTCTGCAAAGAGGCCGTTCTGGTCCTTGAAGAAGATCTCCAGCCACACCTGGTCCTCGGGGTTCAGGAACATGGCGGTGGACCCCGAGGCCGAGTCGTGGTTCCCCGTGTTGGCGTCGAAAGTCTTGATGCGGTACTGCCCGTTGTGCACCAGCCCGATGGCCAGGTGCTTGTTGGCCAGCGTGATGTGGTAGGAGAAGAAGTAGATCCCGGGGAGGGAGCACATGAACTTCCCCGTCTGAGGGTCGTAGTTCCCCCCCTCGTTCAACAGCACCTTGTTGAACCTGTTAGAGAGGGGGGACAAGTACACATCCTTTACTCAAGTAGAAGTACACACATCCTTTACTCAAGTAGAAGTACAGATACTCGTGTTTAAAAATACTCTGGTGAAAGTAGAAGTACTGACTAAACTTCTTTACTCAAGTCAAAGTAAAGCACTTTGAAATGTACTTCAGTAAAAAGTACCCATAACTAGCAGCTGTTTTAAAGAGTACCTGACCTCCCTTTATATGAATAGAACAATAATGTCATTGTTAGCTAATGAATGTTTCCATGCTGAACAACGGCAACATGACAACGTTTTCATTGGTCCCTCTTCTTTAGAGAAGACCAGGAAATGATGGATACACGGATCGTGTTCAAATCAATAGGCACGCAATGACTCTAAATAATAATGATCACGCCACCAAACACACATTCAAACTAAAGGAACCAGCCTGTTTGGGAAATGTGAGAAGTAGAAAGTACAGGTATTTGGGTTCAACATGTAAGAAGTAGAAAGTACAGGTATTTGGGTTCAACATGTAAGAAGTAGAAAGTACAGGTATTTGGGTTCAACATGTAAGAAGTAGAAAGTACAGGTATTTGGGTTCAACATGTAAGAAGTAGAAAGTACAGGTATTTGGGTTCAACATGTAAGAAGTAGAAAGTACAGGTATTTGGGTTCAACATGTAAGAAGTAGAAAGTACAGGTATTTGGGTTCAACATGTGAGAAGTAGAAAGTACAGGTATTTGGGTTCAACATGTAAGAAGTAGAAAGTACAGGTATTTGGGTTCAACATGTAAGAAGTAGAAAGTACAGGTATTTGGGTTCAACATGTGAGAAGTAGAAAGTACAGGTATTTGGGTTCAACATGTAAGAAGTAGAAAGTACAGGTATTTGGGTTCAACATGTAAGAAGTAGAAAGTACAGGTATTTGTGTTCAACATGTAAGAAGTAGAAAGTACAGGTATTTGGGTTCAACATGTGAGAAGTAGAAAGTACAGGTATTTGAGTTCAACATGTGAGAAGTAGAAAGTACAGGTATTTGGGTTCAACATGTAAGAAGTAGAAAGTACAGGTATTTGGGTTCAACATGTGAGAAGTAGAAAGTTCAGGTATTTGGGTTCAACATGTAAGAAGTAGAAAGTACAGGTATTTGTGTTCAACATGTAAGAAGTAGAAAGTACAGGTATTTGTGTTCAACATGTAAGAAGTAGAAAGTACAGGTATTTGTGTTCAACATGTAAGAAGTAGAAAGTACAGGTATTTGGGTTCAACATGTAAGAAGTAGAAAGTACAGGTATTTGAGTTCAACATGTAAGAAGTAGAAAGTACAGGTATTTGTGTTCAACATGTAAGAAGTAGAAAGTACAGGTATTTGGGTTCAACATGTAAGAAGTAGAAAGTACAGGTATTTGAGTTCAACATGTAAGAAGTAGAAAGTACAGGTATTTGTGTTCAACATGTAAGAAGTAGAAAGTACAGGTATTTGAGTTCAACATGTGAGAAGTAGAAAGTACAGGTATTTGGGTTCAACATGTAAGAAGTAGAAAGTACAGGTATTTGAGTTCAACATGTAAGAAGTAGAAAGTACAGGTATTTGTGTTCAACATGTAAGAAGTAGAAAGTACAGGTATTTGTGTTCAACATGTAAGAAGTAGAAAGTACAGGTATTTGTGTTCAAAATGTAAGAAGTAGAAAGTACAGGTATTTGTGTTCAACATGTAAGAAGTAGAAAGTACAGGTATTTGTGTTCAACATGTAAGAAGTAGAAAGTACAGGTATTTGTGTTCAACATGTAAGAAGTAGAAAGTACAGGTATTTGTGTTCAACATGTAAGAAGTAGAAAGTACAGGTATTTGTGTTCAACATGTAAGAAGTAGAAAGTACAGGTATTAGTGTTCAACATGTAAGAAGTAGAAAGTACAGGTATTTGTGTTCAACATGTAAGAAGTAGAAAGTACAGGTATTTGGGTTCAACATGTAAGAAGTAGAAAGTACAGGTATTTGTGTTCAACATGTAAGAAGTAGAAAGTACAGGTATTTGTGTTCAACATGTAAGAAGTAGAAAGTACAGGTATTTGTGTTCAACATGTAAGAAGTAGAAAGTACAGGTATTTGTGTTCAACATGTAAGAAGTAGAAAGTACAGGTATTTGTGTTCAACATGTAAGAAGTAGAAAGTACAGGTATTTGGGTTCAACATGTAAGAAGTAGAAAGTACAGGTATTTGGGTTAGAAATGTAAGAAGTAGAAAGTACAGGTATTTGGGTTAGAAATGTAAGAAGTGGAGTAAAGTACTGATACCAGAAAAATGTACTTAAGTGCAGTAACAAAGTATTTGTACTCCACTACTTCCCCCCTCTGATTGTTATGGAAACTATGCTATTAAAGCTTGATAGTGTAATCCTAATGAAATGTAACTGCTGTATCCTGGGTGTAACTGTGACCCAGTGTATCAGTTCTGTCCTGACTGAGCACACGCACCTATAGCCTGGGCTGCTGTGCTCTCAGTGTGTTGTCTCCCTGTCCCTGCCTGCTGGCGTCAGCTGATAGAGGTGTTATGGTTCATCTTGTTATGCACAATGTTGATTATTCTCTCAGAACTAGCACCCTGCCTCTGGAACTCTCTCCCACCTGACATCCGCAACACTGACTCTCTCCCCATTTTCAAATCACGTCTCAAAACACATCTCTTCACACTCGCATATCCACCCTGATCATTATCCATCACTCATCCTCTGTTTTATTGATTTGATGTTTTATATATTGCATTGTCTTGTTTATGTTTCTTATGCTGGTGTTATGTATTGTGTACGGCGACCTTGAGAGCCTTGAAAGGCGCCTATATAAAATAAATGAATTATTACACATGGGTCTGGGGTAGAGATCTTCAGAATTGGTTTGGCAACTCGTGACTCGTGACATGTCTTTGAACTCTACGGCCTCAGCTCCAAATAAACCGTCAGCGTTTGCCATCAAAGCTCCAGCTCTCCTCGTGACTCTCACTTGCTTCTGAAGATTCCCTCACACTGGGAATAGCACAGAAATGGATGTGAGATAACAGATGTGTTCACGAAGGGGTTTATGACACTCCAGGTAGAGATTTGCTCTTGGGGGGAGCTGCGACACCAAACTGGTCTTTGTAGGGTGTGAGTTTTGCTTATTGTGATCCACCTGGACCACGTGTTGTTGTCATGTAAATGATCTTTGATGTCTCCCTGTGAGAGAGTCTGTCACACTCAGAAGGACTCATCATGCTTGCAAGCAATACACAAATCTTAAAAGACTTTATATTCATATTGTGTTTCTTTGCATATTTACCCAACTCATCATTTTCTCTAGACAGCAGCTGATTTGAAGTGACAAACCTGATGGGGGTCTTTTCTGCCGGGTAGCTGCTGGTGATGCCTGCTGAGAAGGCAGATCTGGGCGTGAGGGAACCACACCTGCAGGTTCCTGAGGTTCCTTGGGTTCCTCGGGTTCCTCTGACCCCCTGCAGCCCCTCCAGCCCCGGAGGACCATGCAGACCAGGGTCTCCCTGCTCTCCAGCCGGGCCTCGCTTCCCCGGGGGGCCGCGGTGACCTCTGACCCCGATCAGACCGGAGGATCCGAGCCGGCCCTTCAGCCCTGAAACAGAGACGAGTTTATTAAGAAGATATTACAAACTATTTATGGACCAATCTGCTCCATGAATACTTTTACTGGAGCAGAGTATTCCTACTCTGGTACTTCTACTTTTACTCAAGTACAAGATCTGAATACTTCTACTTTTACTCAAGTAACAGACCTGAGTACTTCTACTTTTACTCAAGTACCAGACCTGAGTACTTCTACTTTTACTTAAGTACCAGACCTGAGTACTTCTACTTTTACTCAAGTACAAGATCTGAGTACTTCTCCTTTTACTCAAGTACAAGACCTGAGTACTTCTACTTTTACTCAAGTACCAGATCTGAGTACTTCTACTTTTACTCAAGTACCAGACCTGAGTACTTCTACTTTTACTCAAGTACCACACCTGAGTACTTCTACTTTTACTCAAGTACCACACCTGAGTACTTCTACTTTTACTCAAGTACAAGATGTGAGTACTTCTACTTTTACTCAAGTACCACACCTGAGTACTTCTACTTTTACTCAAGTACCAGACCTGAGTACTTCTACTTTTACTCAAGTACCACACCTGAGTACTTCTACTTTTACTCAAGTACCAGACCTGAGTACTTCTACTTTTACTCAAGTACAAGACCTGAGTACTTCTACTTTTACTCAAGTACAAGATCTGAATACTTCTACTTTTACTCAAGTACCAGACCTGAGTACTTCTACTTTTACTCAAGTACAAGATCTGAGTACTTCTACTTTTACTCAAGTACCAGACCTGAGTACTTCTCCTTTTACTCAAGTACAAGATCTGAATACTTCTACTTTTACTCAAGTACCAGACCTGAGTACTTCTCCTTTTACTCAAGTACAAGACCTGAGTACTTCTACTTTTACTCAAGTACCAGATCTGAGTACTTCTCCTTTTACTCAAGTACAAGATCTGAGTACTTCTCCTTTTACTCAAGTACAAGATCTGAATACTTCTACTTTTACTCAAGTACCAGACCTGAGTACTTCTCCTTTTACTCAAGTACAAGACCTGAGTACTTCTACTTTTACTCAAGTACAAGACCTGAGTACTTCTACTTTTACTCAAGTACCAGACCTGAGTACTTCTCCTTTTACTCAAGTACAAGACCTGAGTACTTCTACCCTTTACTCAAGTACCAGATCTGAGTACTTCTACTTTTACTCAAGTACAAGACCTGAGTACTTCTACTTTTACTCAAGTACCAGACCTGAGTACTTCTACTTTTACTCAAGTACCAGACCTGAGTACTTCTACTTTTACTCAAGTACCAGACCTGAGTACTTCTACTTTTACTCAAGTACCAGACCTGAGTACTTCTACTTTTACTCAAGTACCAGACCTGAGTACTTCTACTTTTACTCAAGTACCAGACCTGAGTACTTCTACTTTTACTCAAGTACCAGACCTGAGTACTTCTACTTTTACTCAAGTACCAGACCTGAGTACTTCTACTTTTACTCAAGTACCAGACCTGAAGTACTTCTACTTTTACTCAAGTACCAGACCTGAGTACTTCTACTTTTACTCAAGTACCAGACCTGAGTACTTCTACTTTTACTCAAGTACCAGACCTGAGTACTTCTACTTTTACTCAAGAACAAGACCTGAGTACTTCTACTTTTACTCAAGTACCAGACCTGAGTACTTCTACTTTTACTCAAGTACCAGACCTGAGTACTTCTACTTTTACTCAAGTACAAGATCTGAGTACTTCTACTTTTACTCAAGTACCAGACCTGAGTACTTCTACTTTTACTCAAGTACAAGACCTGAGTACTTCTACTTTACTAAGTACCAGACATGAGTACTTCTACTGTTACTTAAGTACAAGATCTGAGTACTTCTACTTTTACTCAAGTACCAGACCTGAGTACTTCTACTTGTACTGAAGTACCAGACCTGAGTACTTCTACTTTTACTCAAGAACAAAACCTGAGTGCTTCTACTGTTACTCAAGTACCAGACCTGAGTACTTCTACTTGTACTGAAGTACCAGACCTGAGTACTTCTACTTGTACTGAAGTACCAGACCTGAGTACTTCTACTTTACTAAGTACCAGACCTGAGTACTTCTACTTGTACTGAAGTACCAGACCTGAGTACTTCTACTTTACTAAGTACCAGACCTGAGTACTTCTACTTTACTAAGTACCAGACCTGAGTACTTCTACTTTACTAAGTACCAGACCTGAGTACTTCTACTTTACTAAGTACCAGACCTGAGTACTTCTACTTTACTAAGTACCAGACCTGAGTACTTCTCCTGTGGTTCAAACCCCAGACTGTGTGCTGTTTGTCGTGCAGAAGGTAAATGATGTCACCAGTTCCTCCAGCAGCTTCTTGTCTGAATTCCTGTTTCCTGACATCGTGGAAAACACGACGTTTAATGATCTCGCTGACAGATATCAGAGCGGGATATAAATACACTGTGATGCTGTAAGACACGAGACGCTGGACTATAGAGTTATTTAGATTAGAGTTTAAAGCTTGTTTGCAGAAGTAAAAAATGACTCAAACCAAAACAGAGGAGAATGAATAGTGTGTGAGACCCTCTGAGGTCTGAGAGCTTTCATGTGATTGGTTCTCCTGGTAGTCATGTGTAAAAGGTTTAATCAGGTAATACACACCTTCCTCTTCAGGACAAGCTAAGCTGTCACATGGAGAGGACGTCTCTGTTGTCACGATCTGTCTGTGTTTTCCCGTTTTGTTCTGAAAGGTGTGCCCCCCCCCCCCCCCCCCCCTAACCCCCCCCCGTCCTTAGCAAGCCAAAACCCCTCCGTTACGTCGTGTTCCCAATTCAACACTTATATCAGGATACGTCCCTTTTACATCAAAGGCGTAGACACATACGTTTCTGGATGTATTTAAGGTGTTTTGTACCTGAGTCTCCGCTCTCTCCCTTCTCCCTCGTCCTCCCGTCTCTCCCGTCCCTCCCATCTCTCCCCGGCCTCCCCTCGCTCCCCAGGGCTCCGATGGGACCCGGTCCACCTGGAGGTCCCGGGGGTCCGGAGATGCTGCAGATCAGACGAGGGGATCCCTTCAGTTTGGAGTCAAACAGCTGAGCGGACACACAGTGCAGGACACACACTCCCATCAGGGTCCACATCCTCAGGTCTGTCCACATACAGAGAGAGACACACACACACACACACACACTCCCATCAGGGTCCACGTGTTCAACATGTAAGAAGTAGAAAGTACAGGTATTTGTGTTCAACATGTGAGAAGTAGAAAGTACAGGTATTTGGGTTCAAAATGTAAGAAGTAGAAAGTACAGGTATTTGGGTTCAACATGTAAGAAGTAGAAAGTACAGGTATTTGTGTTCAACATGTAAGAAGTAGAAAGTACAGGTATTTGTGTTCAACATGTAAGAAGTAGAAAGTACAGGTATTTGTGTTCAACATGTAAGAAGTAGAAAGTACAGGTATTTGGGTTCAACATGTAAGAAGTAGAAAGTACAGGTATTTGGGTTCAACATGTAAGAAGTAGAAAGTACAGGTATTTGGGTTCAACATGTAAGAAGTAGAAAGTACAGGTATTTGTGTTCAACATGTAAGAAGTAGAAAGTACAGGTATTTGTGTTCAACATGTAAGAAGTAGAAAGTACAGGTATTTGTGTTCAACATGTAAGAAGTAGAAAGTACAGGTATTTGTGTTCAACATGTAAGAAGTAGAAAGTACAGGTATTTGTGTTCAACATGTAAGAAGTAGAAAGTACAGGTATTTGTGTTCAACATGTAAGAAGTAGAAAGTACAGGTATTTGGGTTCAACATGTAAGAAGTAGAAAGTACAGGTATTTGTGTTCAACATGTAAGAAGTAGAAAGTACAGGTATTTGAGTTCAACATGTAAGAAGTAGAAAGTACAGGTATTTGTGTTCAACATGTAAGAAGTAGAAAGTATCGAGCGAACGAAAAAATGTAACCTATCTCTGCACCTAAACTCACTCATAACTCCCTTATTACTTATCCTAGATGCACAGCCAACCCATCGATTAGCATCGTCTGGAGACACAGAATCGTTTGGTGCCCACCTCAACACTCAGTGATAAACATTTGCGACGCTATAAACGAAAGCGTACATCATAACATGTGGAGCTAAGTAGCTAGAAACGCTAACATGGCTTACCTTGGTCAAAACTGGTCTTCAATGGCATTAAAACGATAAAGAAACGATGCTGCAGTTAATCCATAGGTTCATCCTATGTGTCTGTGCCCTCTTTGAAATGATTTCTGATAATCCATAAGCAATAAAACTGCTTTTTCGTTTCCAAATGCTAGAGCGAGAGATCGCTTCACTCTGGTGCAAAATTACATGCGCGCAGCCTCCACCTTTTCTCTTCACAACGTGTGTGTGTGGGGGCCTCCCCCTTCAATTCTATAGGCTCTAACGGTCAGAAAGAGGTGTCAACCATCCAAATCGACCAAGGGGGGCCAGAGATATGGAAAAAAAAACCATTTTCACCCAAATCACCTCAGAGGTGGGGTGGTTTTGGCTAAACCTCTCTAAAAAGGTCAAATGTCACTTGTTTTGCATCAATCTTGATACAGGGTACTTATTATATGTTGTACTTTGGATTCCTAAAGCTTTTAGTCTACTAACCCATCATCCAAGGGTAGTTTTCACTATAAGTAAAAAATAATTTTTGGACGGACACTATAATTTACAGTTTTTTACTATGTAAAATCTGAATTTTCTTTCAAATAAAAAACATTTATATTGATTCTGACACTTCTACATTCAACTCACAGGTTTATCATTACTTTGATAAAAGAAATTATTCATATAACCCTTTTAGAAGTTAAGTTGTAGTCATTTGTTTTGGGCATGTCATTTTCGAGCCTGAAACATGAAAAACAGGCTTGGTGCTTAACAGGTTAAGATTTACTGTAAAAAGAAAAGTTTTAAAGAGTTGATGGAAGAGACAAACATGAACCCCTCTGTAAGACTTAAAGACGAGATGATCCCTCTCTGGGACTTTAAAACATTTCAGTGAGAGCGATTCCTCCTCTTGAGAAGTCGGTCGTCTTTCGTCTGAAGGCGTTCGATCCCAGTCAGGAAACATGTCCATGAATCCTGAATTTACACATTTAGAATTGTCGACATTATTCTGAATATGTATGTTTTATTAGAATATATTTAACTTTATTATCCACATTTAAACTTCTCAACATTTGACTTTATCTCAAAATGTTTTTTGGCTGTATTCTGAAATGTTCCACTTTATTCTTGAAACGAGAATTACATAAAAACCTCCTCCTGCTTTTTCTCTAATATTTCCCACACTCTTTTGTACATGTTCCCAGCTGTGTGTGTGTGTGTGTGTGTGTGTGTGTGTGTGTGTGTGTGTGTGTGTGTGTGTGTGTGTGTGTGTGTGTGTGTGTGTGTGTGTGTGTGTGTGTGTGTGTGCTGTTTGGATGTTTCCATCAGTGGGCGGTGTGTGTCGGATCATCCTTCTGTATCTAACAACAAGAGTGTGTTACACAGCAGCAGCACACGAGACAGATGATGTGTGTTTCGACAAGACTATAAACACCACGAGAACAACACACACACACACACACACACACACACACACACACACACACACACACACACACACACACACACACACACACACACACACACACACACTGTCCCATGTTTTTTTATTTTAAAGGTTTTTAATGATTAATGTGCCTCAGAGTCTCCGGAGAAACGCCCAAAACATGAGGTCGGCTCTGATTAAAGAAATAACCCTACACACACTCTTCACACACTCTTCACACACACTCTGCAGTCTCTGCACACTGCATGTTAGACAGACATGTATGCATTGAATCTAACCTTTAAAAGGGGAAAAAGCTCGACATGAATTTAAAATTAAACGGTTCTGATCATTATTTTAAAAGTCAGGAAAATATTGAGTGTCTTCTCTCCTCAACTCTTGAAAGATTACATTTTAATAATTCATTGTGTTCTGAACTTTGTATTTTAGATGTTTCTCGTTAGGAGAGTTTTTAAAGTAAGACTTCTTTTAGACCTCTCATGTCCACACACTTAGAAGTCATGCGTGCACACACTGACACACTCAGGCAGGTATTCTGCAAACCTTAAGAATGACTTCTATTGTTAATACTCTCCGTTAAAGATGCTCTGTGTCTAATCAGCATTAAGAGAAGGTCTTACCCCTCAGCCGGCAGCGGCTCATCTCCACCTGATAAAGTCTGTGTGTTATCCGCTCAGGTCTTCATCGGGAGTTCTCTCGTTAGCTTTCAACATTTGTAGTAATCCTCTTAGCTCTCAGCATGCAGAGTTGTGTAATGCAGCTGTTTCCACTCTTCCTCCTCCTCTTCCTCTTTATATCCACTCCCTTCTCCCCGCCTCAAGAACAGCAATCATTCAGAACAAACTGCATGATGTCATTCAGAGCAGCTGGATCCTGTAGAAAGTTAGAGTCACTTTAAAGAGTCCTCTCCTGCTGATGTTCAGGTGTATATCAGTATGTAGTGTCTCTACTTTAAAGAGTTCTCTCCTGCTGATGTTCAGATGTATATCAGTATGTAGTGTCTCTACTTTAAAGAGTCCTCTCCTGCTGATGTTCAGGTGTATATCAGTATGTAGTGTCTCTACTTTAAAGAGTCCTCTCTTGCTGATGTTCAGGTGTATATCAGTATGTAGTGTCTCTACTTTAAAGAGTCCTCTCCTGCTGATGTTCAGGTGTATATCAGTGTGTAGTGTCTCTACTTTAAAGAGTCCTCTCCTGCTGATGTTCAGGTGTATATCAGTATGTAGTGTCTCTACTTTAAAGAGTCCTCTCCTGCTAATGTTCAGGTGTATATCAGTATGTAGTGTCTCCACTTTAAAGAGTCCTCTCCTGCTGATGTTCAGGTGTATATCAGTATGTAGTGTCTCTACTTTAAAGAGTCCTCTCATGCTGATGTTCAGGTGTATATCAGTATGTAGTGTCTCTACTTTAAAGAGTCCTCTCCTGCTGATGTTCAGGTGTATATCAGTATGTAGTGTCTCCACTTTAAAGAGTCCTCTCCTGCTGATGTTCAGGTGTATATCAGTATGTAGTGTCTCTACTTTAAAGAGTCCTCTCCTGCTGATGTTCAGGTGTGTATCAGTATGTAGTGTCTCTACTTTAAAGAGTCCTCTCCTGCTGATGTTCAGGTGTATATCAGTATGTAGTGTCTCTACTTTAAAGAGTCCTCTCCTGCTGATGTTCAGGTGTATATCAGTATGTAGTGTCTCTACTTTAAAGAGTCCTCTCCTGCTGATGTTCAGGTGTATATCAGTATGTAGTGTCTCTACTTTAAAGAGTCCTCTCCTGCTGATGTTCAGGTGTATATCAGTATGTAGTGTCTCTACTTTAAAGAGTCCTCTCCTGCTGATGTTCAGGTGTATATCAGTGTGTAGTGTCTCTACTTTAAGAGTCCTCTCCTGCTGATGTTCAGGTGTATATCAGTATGTAGTGTCTCTACTTTAAAGAGTCCTCTCCTGCTGATGTTCAGGTGTATATCAGTGTGTAGTGTCTCTACTTTAAAGAGTTCTCTCCTGCTGATGTTCAGGTGTATATCAGTATGTAGTGTCTCTACTTTAAAGAGTCCTCTCCTGCTGATGTTCAGGTGTATATCAGTGTGTAGTGTCTCTACTTTAAGAGTTCTCTCCTGCTGATGTTCAGGTGTATATCAGTATGTAGTGTCTCTACTTTAAAGAGTCCTCTCCTGCTGATGTTCAGGTGTATATCAGTATGTAGTGTCTCTACTTTAAAGAGTCCTCTCCTGCTGATGTTCAGGTGTATATCAGTGTTGTAGTGTCTCTACTTTAAGAGTCCTCTCCTGCTGATGTTCAGGTGTATATCAGTATGTAGTGTCTCTACTTTAAAGAGTGCTCTCCTGCTGATGTTCAGGTGTATATCAGTATGTAGTGTCTCTACTTTAAAGAGTCCTCTCCTGCTGATGTTCAGGTGTATATCAGTATGTAGTGTCTCTACTTTAAAGAGTTCTCTCCTGCTGATGTCAGGTGTATATCAGTATGTAGTGTCTCTACTTTAAAGAGTCCTCTCCTGCTGATGTTCAGGTTGTATATCAGTATGTAGTGTCTCTACTTTAAAGAGTTCTCTCCTGCTGATGTTCAGGTGTATATCAGTGTGTAGTGTCTCTACTTTAAAGAGTCCTCTCCTGCTGATGTTCAGGTGTATATCAGTATGTAGTGTCTCTACTTTAAAGAGTCCTCTCCTGCTGATGTTCAGGTGTATATCAGTATGTAGTGTCTCTACTTTAAAGAGTGCTCTCCTGCTGATGTTCAGGTGTATATCAGTATGTAGTGTCTCTACTTTAAAGAGTCCTCTCCTGCTGATGTTCAGGTGTATATCAGTATGTAGTGTCTCTACTTTAAAGAGTCCTCTCCTGCTGATGTTCAGGTGTATATCAGTATGTAGTGTCTCTACTTTAAAGAGTCCTTTCCTGCTGATGTTCAGGTGTATATCAGTATGTAGTGTCTCTACTTTAAAGAGTCCTCTCCTGCTGATGTTCAGGTGTATATCAGTATGTAGTGTCTCCACTTTAAAGAGTCCTCTCCTGCTGATGTTCAGGTGTATATCAGTATGTAGTGTCTCTACTTTAAAGAGTCCTCTCCTGCTGATGTTCAGGTGTATATCAGTATGTAGTGTCTCTACTTTAAAGAGTCCTCTCCTGCTGATGTTCAGGTGTATATCAGTATGTAGTGTCTCTACTTTAAAGAGTTCTCTCCTGCTGATGTTCAGGTGTATATCAGTGTGTAGTGTCTCTACTTTAAAGAGTTCTCTCCTGCTGATGTTCAGGTGTATATCAGTGTGTAGGGTCTCTACTTTAAAGAGTTCTCTCCTGCTGATGTTCAGGTGTATATCAGTATGTAGTGTCTCTACTTTAAAGAGTCCTCTCCTGCTGATGTTCAGGTGTATATCAGTATGTAGTGTCTCTACTTTAAAGAGTCCTCTCCTGCTGATGTTCAGGTGTATATCAGTATGTAGTGTCTCTACTTTAAAGAGTCCTCTCCTGCTGATGTTCAGGTGTATATCAGTATGTAGTGTCTCTACTTTAAAGAGTCCTCTCCTGCTGATGTTCAGGTGTATATCAGTGTGTAGGGTCTCTACTTTAAAGAGTCCTCTCCTGCTGATGTTCAGGTGTATATCAGTATGTAGTGTCTCTACTTTAAAGAGTTCTCTCCTGCTGATGTTCAGGTGTATATCAGTATGTAGTGTCTCTACTTTAAAGAGTCCTCTCCTGCTGATGTTCAGGTGTATATCAGTATGTAGTGTCTCTACTTTAAAGAGTCCTCTCCTGCTGATGTTCAGGTGTATATCAGTATGTAGTGTCTCTACTTTAAAGAGTCCTCTCCTGCTGATGTTCAGGTGTATATCAGTGTGTAGTGTCTCTACTTTAAAGAGTCCTCTCCTGCTGATGTTCAGGTGTATATCAGTATGTAGTGTCTCTACTTTAAAGAGTCCTCTCCTGCTGATGTTCAGGTGTATATCAGTATGTAGTGTCTCTACTTTAAAGAGTCCTCTCCTGCTGATGTTCAGGTGTATATCAGTGTGTAGTGTCTCTACTTTAAAGAGTCCTCTCCTGCTGATGTTCATGTGTATATCAGTATGTAGTGTCTCTACTTTAAAGAGTCCTCTCCTGCTGATGTTCAGGTGTATATCAGTATGTAGTGTCTCTACTTTAAAGAGTGCTCTCCTGCTGATGTTCAGGTGTATATCAGTATGTAGTGTCTCTACTTTAAAGAGTCCTCTCCTGCTGATGTTCAGGTGTATATCAGTATGTAGTGTCTCTACTTTAAAGAGTCCTCTCCTGCTGATGTTCAGGTGTATATCAGTATGTAGTGTCTCTACTTTAAAGAGTTCTCTCCTGCTGATGTTCAGGTGTATATCAGTATGTAGTGTCTCTACTTTAAAGAGTCCTCTCCTGCTGATGTTCAGGTGTATATCAGTAGGTAGTGTCTCTACTTTAAAGAGTCCTCTCCTGCTGATGTTCAGGTGTATATCAGTATGTAGTGTCTCTACTTTAAAGAGTCCTCTCCTGCTGATGTTCAGGTGTATATCAGTATGTAGTGTCCTCTACTTTAAAGAGTCCTCTCCTGCTGATGTTCAGGTGTATATCAGTATGTAGTGTCTCTACTTTAAAGAGTTCTCTCCTGCTGATGTTCAGGTGTATATCAGTATGTAGTGTCTCTACTTTAAAGAGTCCTCTCCTGCTGATGTGTCAGAGTGGATATCAGTATATTTAGTGTCTCTACTTTAAAGAGTCCTCTCCCTGCTGATGTTCAGGTTATTCAGTATGTAGTGTCTCTACTTTAAAGAGTCCTCTCCCCTGCTGATGTTCAGGTGTATATCAGTATGTAGTGTCTCTACTTTAAAGAGTCCTCTCCTGCTGATGTTCAGGTGTATATCAGTATGTAGTGTCTCTACTTTAAAGAGTCCTCTCCTGCTGATGTTCAGGTGTATATCAGTATGTAGGTCTCTACTTTAAAGAGTCCCTCCTGCTGATGTTCAGGTGTTTATCAGTATGTAGTGTCTCTACTTTAAAGAGTCCTCTCCTGCTGATGTTCAGGTGTTTATCAGTATGTAGTGTCTCTACTTTAAAGAGTCCTCTCCTGCTGATGTTCAGGTGTATATCAGTATGTAGTGTCAGGGCAGGTGCTCGACCCCTTTGAGGTCTCTGATGCCTGATGAGTGATGTTGGGACTGACCTCAGATCAGCAGCAGCTTCTAAATTACTTTGTACCATTAGTGGGCGTGTCGGCAGGTAAAACACCTGCAGGGACAATGAGTGAAGTTTTGTTTTTTTTTCAACACTTTATTTTTGAAAATGTTCATTATAAAGAAAAATCATACAGAATGTCATTGAGAAGTCAAATATACTGTAGATGCAACAGTGCACATTTAAACCAGACTGCCAAAAAGCAGATCAAATATACCCCCCACCCCTACCCCAGCATGAAAGAAAGATAACAAAAAAAAGTAAATTAGATAAGTACACGTTCGCAAAATTGACAAAACGTTTTTTTTTTATAGAAACATACAAAGCAAATGACGAACAAAAAAACAAAAATATATACAAAACGTACAATATTGCTTTAGAAATGGTAGTAGCCCAGATTCAGCAACGCTCAAATCTATACACAATGTTCTTTAAAGAGTTAAGTCTTCCTCAGACTCCGGCCTGCTCTCCATTCCCCATTCACGCCTCCGCCTCTGGGGACCGTGCCTTCAGTGTCGCTGCCCCCCCCCCCCTCTGGAACTCCCTCCCTGCTGAAATCCGCAACGCCCCTTTTCTGAACTTATTACATGGCTTAGCTGTTCACCACCTGATTGGTCAATTCGGAACACGTAACACGTTGTTAATCCAGAACAGACAGACCGCCGTCAAGGACTTATTGACCGTTGTTAAGGACGCTCACATCTGCACAAACAAGTCTGTTCGATTTAACTGTATACAGTTTGGCCGAAAAGCAAACTGCATGCAGTTTGCTTTTCTAACTGACAAGACAAGAGCGACAAGAAAACAGCGGAGAAGTAACGTGGCAGAAATGCTCTTTTTTACGCAGCGGTCCAGACATAGACATCAGACGGCGACACATACTTTCCAAGGTTTGACATAATGAATTGTGCTACTTTTAAAGCAAGCAACGATGTTTTCAAATCTGTAATCAAAAAGCTCCTCAAAAACGCTATCGAAGCAGTTCCTGCCGTTGCTGCGTTAGTTCAAACAGTAACAACGGACTATTTTTCTCAGCGGATGCATGTCAATTTAAATATGCATACAACTATTTTTTAAATCAATAAAATCATTTTCTAAATCCATAAAAGCATTTCAATTAATATTGGGAGTCGTATCATTACTTTGTTGAGAATGTGGCCGTGTGATAAGCGGGATAATGTGCAGCGACTTGGTCTTTATGGGTAACACCTTCATGCAGATCTAGATCCCTCCGCTTCGCATCGGGCTCCTGATCAGCCTGAAGGTGTTCTTTTCCCCATAATGACCGCGTCGCTGCACATTATCCCTTACGTATTGAACCCTGAAAACTCATCCGTTCAACAAAGCCTTCCAACATTAACTCACTCTTCCCCCCCTGCAATGTAACACTTCCACTTCTGCCCCCTGTTTTATGTCCTTATATGTTTCTTTGTTAAGCGACCTTGGGTTGATGAAAGGCGCTATTTAAATTAAAGTTATTATTATTATTATTAGAACAAGATCTGAGTACTTATACCACCTCCGTTTATAGCCTATGAAAAAAACGATTAGAAAAAGAAGGCTAAAGCTAACGTTAGCAGATGGTGACAATGTATGCTAGTTAGCTAGCTCAACGGTAATATTGCGACAGAAAAACTTTTCACCGCACATCACGCTCTGCCGCTCCGACAGGGAGCTCTGCTCTGAACACCTGAACTGTTCTAACAGCTGTTCACCAGCGGTCCAGTCTGTGCCACAGTTACTGTTAACGAATGCACCGTAGGTAATGTAGCTGTTGAAGCTAGACCCTCATCCCGGAGCAGCAGAGCCGACAGACAGGAAGACTCCAGCACACAGCTTGCGCTTCATTATAATTGAATTAAAAAACAACACCATGCGCGTCATGATGGCCAACAACAGCTCACGGCCGCAGATTACTTCGGTAACGTTAAACATGTTTTTTTTTTTTTCTTTTATATTTTTCTTAAGATATTTAAAATGGCACTGTCGTATACATTTAATTAATCATTTGATAATATGTAATCAACTTAGGCATCACAAAAAAAGAAATTACAATAAAAATATTCATAAGTCATATTCGAATACCTGAATCATTTCGAATATGCGATTAATCATTCTCATCTCTACCAGGCAGAGCTCCTTTTAGAAACCAATGGGAACATTTGATCGGACATTAATTAACCCGGGGTGATAAACACAAAGAAGTCCAAGAGATTCAAAATATCTCTTCTTCTTGTCCTTTTTCTGACTTTGTCCTCAAAGACTTTGAGAGCGCTTCAGAGACAGCTTTGATTACAGAACGTCTTCCCCCCAAACGCAGTATTATGGGATGCCTGCGGACACTTGTGGAGACGGACACGGGTCAGCAGGTAACCCCCCCGGACCTGAAAGAGAAACAGGGAAACCTCAATAAATAAAGTTCACACGGTACGACCTCTCACCTTTCAGTCTTCCTGTCACCTGAGAGGAGAAGGTGAGAGAGAGAGAATGATGATGATGATGAAACATGGAGAGAACCAGACAGAATGATGAAGAGAGAAAGAAGAGTGTTGTTTCTGAGGTCATTCTCCATTCAAGAGTTTCATATCTTGATGAGTGGAGGACATGGTTTCAGTACTCACAGGTCTTCTGGATCGTGGCTCTGATCGTCTCTCCTAGTCTGATCCTGTAGGGATGAACACAATCCAACAGTTTGAGATCCAGTTTAAAATAAGTGTTAGTTCTTTGAGTCAGCTTCAGAGTCCTGATCTCATGCTTTACATCCCATCATATCTTCTCTGCAAACACTACGAATGCCTGCCACAGCTCTCAGCTGCATTACAGGAAGTAACCAGTCATTAGAAACTCAAAACATCCCATCAAGAACAGACTACCTTTCCCACTCTTCTGTCAAACCCCATGTCTGGTGGAAAGTTGTAGGGCTGCCCCCAATCAGTCGACTGAACGTTAGTCGGCTAAAGAAGTCAGCTGGAAACCCTCAGCCTTCATTCAGAGCGGAGCCTGGTCATTAAGATCATTCTGTCGGGCAGGAAATCTAAAGAGTGGATCTTTCTGAGCGTAAAGGACGAGTCCCACAAGGTGACATGCAGACTCCACAGAGAAGAAGTCTCCTCCGTATGATTATCCCACAACGTGTGTTCCTCTCTCAGACTGGGAGGAAAGCAGAGAGTCAGGCAGCAGCCTAGCTCTGTATCAACATATAGAGACCTATAATATAAAATCATTCTGACCTCAGAACACCATAAAGCTCTCATTTCATGATGAGGGCGTCATGTCCGGAGGGATTTCAGCCCACGCTCATATTCTCACTGTTTCCGTTTCCTGTGTAGTTTTTATTGGGTTGTTATATTCAGATATGAATTATAGAAACTAAACTAAATGTTCAGTGTGTGTCCTCGCTGCTTGTTCACACACATTAAGAATCCTTAGCGGAGCTTCTGCTGTTCACACCGCTGCGTCCGTGCGCTGTGCCTCTCATGCGCTCTCTACTGTAACATCTCATTTATACTTCAAAGGTTCATTATTACAGTCTTATTATATATTTTATGTGAAGCAACACTGTTATAATAATGTTCTTTATCAGCCTTGGAAACTGAAACCATTTTGGGAGAAAAAAACTAATATATGAATAATCATAATATATCATAAACGTGAGTCGACTAATCGCCTGAACTGACGACTATCAGTCGACTAGAAGAATCTGTAGTGGAGGGCAGCCCTTGAGAGTAGATTACTGACTAAATGTGGCTTTGCATTTCCAGCTGTTCTTCTATAGTTGATGGAAGAATGAAAGAGCCTGCAGTCAGTGGGTAACATCACTGATCTGTTTCCCCAGTGAGAGAAACACCCCCCTTTCATACAATACTGCTGAACCAGCAGAGACCCCTTACTGACCTGAGGGTCTCCAGTCTGCAGTCTGGACTCTCCAGAAGATCTCTGAGCAGCTTCTCATCTGAATCCTGCAGAGCGTTGTGACCCAGGTCCAGATCTCTCAGATGGGAGGGGTTGGACTTCAGAGCTGAGATCAGAACAGAACAGCTGATCTCTGACAAACTGCAGCTATTCAGACTGAATAAAGAAAACATGATGAGGGTAAAGATGAGTTTATAATCAGATGTTTCTCAACATGTTTGTATAAATGTAAATATGTAAGTAGCAATAACTTGCAGAAATGATTTAAAGGATAATCATTGATCAGCAGTGAGTAAGGGTAATCAATAAGCATCTGCTTCCTCCTGCTCCCTTTGGACACATATCATTTATTATTATGAATATTTGTGTTGAATATATAAATATCATTATGAATATTGATAAATACTTTATTCTAACAATACGGTATTCTGTTTTTCACATTAGTTATTTTTTAATCTGTTTGAAATAAAGATGGAAATGAAAAGAAATGAAAAATTGAAATGAATGAACAATAAAATGTGTCTCCTTCAGAAAGTAAACTTCATCATGTCAAACTAATATCACTTCAGATGACCTTTATTCAGACGTTATCGTTTACTAAATATTAAAAACAGAGATTTACTTTTTACAAATAACAGCAGATATCTGTAACAGTTCCTTTAAGAACTTTATTTAGTACGTAAACATTTAAATTAGGGCTGTGCAATTAATCGTATTTTAATCTCGATTACGACTTTGGCTTGCAACGATTATGAAAACAACGTAATCGAAATAAAACGATTATTTAGCTGCATTCCCTTTCTCAACGATGCTCTCAATGTGTCTTGCGTCACACACCCTGCCCCCCCCCCCCCTCAAAGCCCTCTCAGCAGGTCGTGCTGTGACTTGCAGTCTGTTTCATAAATCCATAGAAACACGTCACAAGGGAAGCTTTAGTTTCTTTATTCTCCGTCTCGAGCGTCAACTTCCACTAACTCGTCCAGCCGGAGCCTCTCAGCTACTTCCTGTTTCCAGATGAGGGGTTACCAAAATAAGAGCGCTGCGTGGAGCAGTATAATTAAACATTACAGGTTGAGAGTGACGTCAGTTATCATATTTATATATGTTTAGTAGGTTGTGGAAGTGCGCTCCAAAATATTTGTTGATCTTCTTTATTGGTATTTATTATTTTGATATTATTTATTTAAATGTAGATATAAATGTATAATTTATTTTGTTTTGGTTTTTCAGTTGAATTAAACTTAAAGTTCAGGGAAATCAACTGTTAAAAACATACTGTTCAGATTATTATTATTTTTAAAGTTCAATAAATGGATGTTTTCAAAGTCAATGAATAATCGTATTTAATAATCCTGATATCAATTTTGACCAAAATAATCGTGATTATGATTTTTGCCATAATCGAGCAGCCCTAATTAAAATATGAATAAAACAACAATTACAAAAGTATGGATGTAATATATGAATGTAGAAGAATCAGGTTGAATAACTAATGAAACATGAGATCTAAGGGAGGCTGTGGCTCAGTGGAATAGTGCGCTGAACTTTGAATCAGGGGGTCACAGGTTCAAACCCCACTGCAGTCAGCATGTCGTTGTGTCCCTGAGACACTTCACCCCAAATTGCTCCTGTGGGGATTGTCCACAGTATTGAATGTATGTAAGTTGCTTTGGATAAAAAAACAAAAGCGTCTAACAAGTGACATGTAATGTAATGTAATCTCCAGCAGTAACAGAGAGTCAGTGAACTGACCCGAGGGTCTCCAGTCTGCAGTCTGGACTCTCCAGAAGATCTCTCAGCAGCTCCACTCCTGAATCCTTCAGATTGTTGGAACTCAGGTTCAGATCTCTCAGATAGAGGTTGGACTTCAGAGCTGAGATCAGAGCAGAACAGCTGATCTCTGACAAACTGCAGCTCTCCAGACTGAATAAAGAAAACATGATGAGGATAAAGATGAGTTTATAATCAGATGTTTCTCAACATTGAAATGAATGAACAATAAAATGTGTCTCCTTCAGAAAGTAAACTTCATCATGTCAAACTAATATGACTTCAGATGACCTTTATTCAGACGTTATCGTTTACTAAATATTAAAAACATAGATTTACTTTTTACAAATAACAGCAGATATCTGTAACAGTTCCTTTAAGAACTTTATTTAGTACGTAAACATTTAAATTAGGGTTGTGCAATTAATCGTATTTTAATCTCGATTACGATTTTGGCTTGCAACGATTATGAAAACAACGTCATCAAAATAAAACGATTATTTAGCTGCGTTCCCTTTCTCAACGATGCTCTCAATGTGTCTTGCGTCACACACCCTGCCAGTTCAGGAAAATCAACTGTTAAAAACATACTATTCAAATTATTATTATTATTATTATTAAAGTTCAATAAATGGATGTTTTCAAAGTCAATGAATAATCGTATTTAATAATCCTGATATCAATTTTGACCAAAATAATCGTGATTATGATTTTTGCCATAATCGAGCAGCCCTAATTAAAATATGAATAAAACAACAATTACAAAAGTATGGATGTAATATATGAATGTAGAAGAATCAGGTTGAATAACTAATGAAACATGAGATCTCCAGCAGTAACAGAGAGTCAGTGAACTGACCTGAGAGTCTCCAGTCTGCAGTCTGGACTCTCCAGAAGATCTCTCAGCAGCTTCACTCCTGAATCCTGCAGAGCGTTGTGACCCAGGTCCAGATCTTTCAGATGGAGGTTGGACTTCAGAGCTGAGATCAGAGCAGAACAGCTGATCTCTGACAAACTGCACTGCCTCAGTCTGAATAAAGAAAACATGATGAGGATAAAGATGAGTTTATAATCAGATGTTTCTCAACATGTTTGTATAAATGTAAATATGTAAGTAGCAATAACTTGCAGAAATGATTTAAAGGATAATCATTGATCAGCAGTGAGTAAGGGTAATCAATAAGCATCTGCTTCCTCCTGCTCCCTTTGGACACATATCATTTATTATTATGAATATTTGTGTTGAATATATAAATATCATTATGAATATTGATAAATACTTTATTCTAACAATACGGTATTCTGTTTTTCACATTTGTTATTTTGTAATCTGTTTGAAATAAAGATGGAAATGAAAATAAATGAAACATTGAAATGAATGAACAATAAAATGTGTCTCCTTCAGAAAGTAAACTTCATCATGTCAAACTAATATCACTTCAGATGACCTTTATTCAGACGTTATCGTTTACTATATATTAAAAACATAGATTTACTTTTTATAAATAACAGCAGATATCTGTAACAGTTCCTTTAAAGTGGACCTATCATGCTATATCTAAATGATATATTGTAGGGCCATACCTATATAAGGTATATTTATACTTTTCTGTTTTCAAAATACCAAACACACACACCACAGTGTTTTCAACTGACAGCTAAATGTATGTTTATATGTGAATATGCATCAGTGCACGGTACTTTAAGGAGCAGCTGGTGTTAGGAGAGCGTTAGCTGAATGCTGGAGCAGCTGGAGTTAGGAGAGCGTTAGCTGAATGCTGGAGCAGCTGGAGCAGCTGGAGTTAGGAGAGCGTTAGCTGAATGCTGGAGCAGCTGGTGTTAGGAGAGCGTTAGCTGAATGCTGGAGCAGCTGGTGTTAGGAGAGCGTTAGCTGAATGCTGGAGCAGCTGGTGTTAGGAGAGCGTTAGCTGAATGCTGGAGCAGCTGGTGTTAGGAGAGCGTTAGCTGAATGCTGGAGCAGCTGGAGCAGCTGGTGTTAGGAGAGAGTTAGCTGAATGCTGGAGCAGCTGGTGTTAGGAGAGCGTTAGCTGAATGCTGGAGCAGCTGGTGTTAGGAGAGCGTTAGCTGAATGCTGGAGCAGCTGGTGTTAGGAGAGAGTTAGCTGAATGCTGGAGCAGCTGGTGTTAGGAGAGCGTTAGCTGAATGCTGGAGCAGCTGGTGTTAGGAGAGAGTTAGCTGAATGCTGGAGCAGCTGGTGTTAGGAGAGAGTTAGCTGAATGCTGGAGCAGCTGGTGTTAGGAGAGAGTTAGCTGAATGCTGGAGCAGCTGGTGTTAGGAGAGAGTTAGCTGAATGCTGGAGCAGCTGGAGCAGCTGGTGTTAGGAGAGCGTTAGCTGAATGCTGGAGCAGCTGGAGCAGCTGGTGTTAGGAGAGAGTTAGCTGAATGCTGGAGCAGCTGGTGTTAGGAGAGAGTTAGCTGAATGCTGGAGCAGCTGGAGCAGCTGGTGTTAGGAGAGCGTTAGCTGAATGCTGGAGCAGCTGGTGTTAGGAGAGAGTTAGCTGAATGCTGGAGCAGCTGGTGTTAGGAGAGAGTTAGCTGAATGCTGGAGCAGCTGGTGTTAGGAGAGAGTTAGCTGAATGCTGGAGCAGCTGGAGCAGCTGGTGTTAGGAGAGCGTTAGCTGAATGCTGGAGCAGCTGGTGTTAGGAGAGCGTTAGCTGAATGCTGGAGCAGCTGGTGTTAGGAGAGCGTTAGCTGAATGCTGGAGCAGCTGGAGCAGCGTGACGCTCCAGATGTGTGGGGTCAGATCACTCTCAAAATAATTGAATGCACACAGAAGGATTCACAAATGTAATTCTGGATTTATATACACATGTCTCCATCCACACAAATATGATTCAACGCACACACACATACTTAGCGGTTTGTATAAATGTAAAAAAGTTTCACAAATATATTTCTGATCCAAACACAAATAGTTACTGTTTTAAAGTGGACCTATCATGCTATATTTAAATGATATATTGTAGGGCCATACCTATAAGGTATATTTATACGTTTCTGTTTTCAAAATACCAAACAGATCATGCATTTTAGCCATGCCTCATTTCGCTCTATGTGCTGTTTGCTGTCTACGGGTCTGATTCTGCTGACCACGCCCCCCTGCAGGAGAGGGGAGACGTGCTCTGATCAGCTGCTGGGCTGTCAGAAGAGGGGGAGAAAAAGAGATCTCCGTCCTCCGTGTTTTATTATATAGAGTCGTTATTCATTTGTTTTAAAGCTCAATAAATAACAAAGAAGACCTTTGACCGGCACTTTTCTAATTTTGTCTGGAAGATTTAAACTTTAACGGACATCTTGACCGGCGAAAGAAACTGAAACTCTGCCGCACGGTCCCCTCGTTCCTTGGAAGAGGCGGAGAGGTGGGTGTTTGTCATCTGCTGGTAGACTAACCGGAGAGAATTACAGTGCTTGCCTCGACGGGGAGGGATTGCATTGAATTAAAGCAGCGGGAGCAAACGCTTGCCTCGGGGAGGGAGAAAGAAAGCCACAGCGGAGAATAAACAGAAGGGTAACCATAGTAACTATGGGCGGGAAGTCTTCTTCGCTGCTTTTGTGGCAGACTACAGCGCCACTTACAGGCCTGGCATATGTACTACAGCGTCTCCAGCGCTTTCGATAGGTGGAGAGTTGGCCCAATAGCCGTAGCGCCACCGTCCTGACGTCAGGACAGTGTTCAAATCTGGATCAGTTTTTATCAGATCCGTTGCAGCCCCTTTTTTAGAGATTTGGGTATGGAGGAAAATAGAGAGGGTTGTGTTTTCTGACACTTGGTGAGTTCCCTGGAACACCGGGGACACATATTCATGTAGAAAAGACGTACACAAGTGCATTTTGCATGATAGGTCCCCTTTAAGAAACAGTCAATATTTATGTCTGCAGTTCTTCATTTAGTACGTACAGATGAAAATATGAATAAAAGGACATTCACTACTTTATGAATGTAAGTTATTAATGTACATAAATTAGGTTAAATTACAAACTGAACAAACACTGGGTGCACAATTATAAGGCAAGTGAGTATTTCGACTATATCGTAATTTTTATGCATATTTCCAAACTCCAAGCTTTATACACTTGAATGCGTATTGCTTTAAGCATATCATGTTATGTGTAATGACGGAGGGTATCAAGGTGTGCATCATTAATATCAGCTTCTTTTCTTCAGGTAAAATGAGCCAAAAGAGATTTAACTGACTCTGAAAAGTCAAACATTGTAAAAAGTCTTTCTGCGGGATGCAGCACTCTTGATATTGATAAGATATTGATTAGATATTGATTAGATATTTATGAGATATTGGGGCGTGATCACAGGACCATCAAACGTCTTGTTGAAAATAGTCAACAGGGTTGCAAGAAACGTGTTGAGAAAAAGATGAAATGAAGTGCCAAAGATTTGAGAAGAATGAAACGTGAAGTTACCAGGAAGCCATCATCCTCCAGTATCATATTCCAGAGCTGTGAGCTACCTGGAGGGCCCAGAAGTCTCAGGTGTTCAGAGACATGGCCAAGGTAAGAGAGGCTGAAACCCAACCTCCACTGAACAAGACACACAAGTTCCAACTTCAAGACTGGGCCAAGAAATATCTGAAGACAGATCTGTCAAAGGTTTCATGGACTGATGAGATGAGGGTGACTCTTGACGGAGCAGATGGATCAGTAGCAGGCACAGAGCTCCACTTCCACTCAGACACCAGCAAGGTGGAGGTGGGCTACTGGTGTTGTTAAAGATGAGCTAGTTGGACCTTCTCAGGTTGAAGACTCAAAATCAACTCCTGAACCTACTGCCAGTTTTAGAAGACACTTTCTTCCATCAGTGGTTCAGGAACAAGATAAGATGGACCTTTATTAATCCCCGTGGGGACATTCAGTTGTACAAAGCAGCAACAGGGTGAGCGTGAACAACAGGACAGCACAGGTTCACACAGATTAATCACATCACAAATCAAATCAAGAAAATAAATTAAAGTAATAATGATAATAATAAAAGACTATGAAATAGGAGATGAGTAAAAATAAGAGTAAAATAACTGTCAGCATATATACATATTTGTTCATCTAAGTTATGAAGTACGAAATGAGTTAAAGTGAAAATGGACATCTGTACATATAGTGACACATCTGTCTACATCAGAGACTGTATATATAAAGGTCTACATATTTGATCTACTACTAATGTATTAACATGGGTTGTGGAAACAGTGTACAGAGCTTCCTCCTCGTCCTCCCCTCTGCCACCTCCTCCAGATTGTCCAGTTGTACTCCCACTACAGAGCTAGCCTTCCTCACCAGCTTGTTCAGCCTGCCAGTGTCCCTAGTGTTTGTGTTTCCACCCCAGCACACCACGGCAAAGAAGAGCCCACTGGCCACCACAGACTGGTAGAACATCTGCAGCAGCCTCGTGCACACATTGAAGGACCTGAGCCTCCTCAGGAAGAACAGCTGGCTCTGTCCCTTCCTGAAGAGAGCATCAGTGTTGTCTGTCCAGTCCAGTTTATTGTTTAAGTGCACTCCCAGGAACTTGTAGCTGTTCACCACCTCCACATCCTCCCCCCTGATGGTGATGGGGGTCAGAGGCCTCTTCCTGCTCCTCCTGAAGTTAACCTCCACATCCTCCCCCCTGATGGTGATGGGGGTCAGAGGCCTGTCACATCAGACACGCTGCCCTGCAGTCTGACATACTGAGGTCTGCTGGTGAGGTAGTCTGTGGTCCAGGCCACCATGCTGTGATCCACCTGCATCACTGACAGCTTCTCAGCCAGCAGCTGGATCGTGTTGAAGGCGCTGGAGAAGTCGAAGAACAGGATTCTTAGTGAGCTGTGCGGCTCCTCCAGCTGCGTGTGGGCTCTGTGGAGCATGTAGGTCAGGGGTCGGCAACAGGCGGACCGCGGTCCGGATCCGGACCCAGACGCCGACCTATACGGACCCGGACCTATAATCAATACATTAATAGGGGAATTCAATTTTGACGGGGCGATTCTATTTTAACCGCCGCCGACAGGGGGCGAAAGAGACGAGTGAGCGATACAGGGAGAGAAACACAGAAGAAGAGACGAGTGAGCGATACAGGGAGAGAAACACAGAAGAAGAGACGAGTGAGCGATACAGGGAGAGAAACACAGAAGAAGAGACGAGTGAGCGATACAGGGAGAGAAACACAGAAGAAGAGACGAGAGAGCGATACAGGGAGAGAAACACAGAAGAAGAGACGAGTGAGCGATACAGGGAGAGAAACACAGAAGAAGAGATGAGAGAGCGATACAGGGAGAGAAACACAGAAGAAGAGATGAGAGAGCGGCAGAGAGAAGTGGAGAGGAAAGTGAGGGAAGAGAATAATTAGCGATAGCGATACAGGGAGAGAAGACGGAGAGGAGAGTGAACAGGCGAGTTAGCGGCAGAGAGGGAGAGACACATAATTACACATGGCGCTCTCCAAGAAGAGGAAAGTGAGAGCAGAGCTTTTAACCCTGAGTGGACTCATTCATGTTCCTCCGGCCCACTGGGAGCACAGAACCAGTCTCATTTGTTCAGAGACCGTGAAGCTCATTAAAAGTGCCAAAGCGCCACGATGAGACAAAACACAAAGTGTTTGACCAAACATTCCCTCTCAAGTCAGAACTGAGGTCACAAAAAATAAGCAGTCTCAGAGCCCAATATGATCAGTCCACCAGGATCAAGATTAAAACTAAATATGGTTCCAGGGCAGGCTAACCGAGGCTAACCGAGGCTAACCGAGGCTAACCGAGGCTAACCGAGGCTAACCAATGAGCACCTGCATGTGTGTATGAGAATGGCCCTGACACCATTTCAGCCCAGATCTAAACTCCGGGCAGGACAAGCTCAAGCTCAATTCTCGCACTGAATTAAAGAAAAGTGAGTGAGGGACTGCAATATAAGAGGGAAAGAAAGAGAAACTTTAAAACTGTTCAATTGTTATGATGTGTAAAGACTGATATGTTCTATAATCGTCTGAAACTGTTAAGTCATGATGTGAAACGGTTAACAAAGCTATTTTATTTATTTATTTATTTTATTTTTAAATGCAGCCCGAGAGGAACATTACACATATCCACAGTATTTACTGTATATCTGTATAGTTCAATGTTCATTCAATGTTTTTGAATTGTACTTTCTTTATTTGATTGGCAGTCAGTTGTTGATTACATGCAGACGTTGATACAGCTACAGCTACTTCAATATATATCACACTAATTCATAAAGCAAGTTAGACATTTTGATGTTCCGGACCTTTGCATGGGGACATTTTCTCTAACTGGACCTCGTTGAATTTTAGTTGAATACCCCTGCTGTAGGTGATAGCATCCTCTCCACCAATGTTTTCCTGTTAGGCAAACTGTAGAGCAGGGGTGGGGAACCTTTTTCCTCTCAAGGGCCATTTACATTTACCGTACAAATTATTGACCTCTGCTTAAAAATACTCAAATCACAGCCCATTCATTTCTTCTTTCCTCTGAATCCAGATATCTCACCATGACTCACGCATGCATGCACGTGCACGGTGTGGCATGCATGCACGTGCACGGTGTGGCATGCATGCACGTGCACGGTGTGGCATGACCACCACAACACAAAGATATGGACACAAGATGTGTGCAAATGTATTTAGTTTCCTATCCATGTGAACATGATTTAAGTGGGGGGGTCCTAACCTCCTCTAGGGGGGGTCCTAACCTCCTCTAGGGGGGTCCTCACCTCCTCTAGGGGGGGTCCTAACCTCCTCTAGGGGGGTCCTAACCTCCTCTAGGGGGGTCCTCACCTCCTCTAGGGGGGGTCCTAACCTCCTCTAGGGGGGTCCTAACCTCCTCTAGGGGGGTCCTCACCTCCTCTAGGGGGGTCCTAACCTCCTCTAGGGGGGGTCCTAACCTCCTCTAGGGGGGGTCCTAACCTCCTCTAGGGGGGTCCTCACCTCCTCTAGGGGGGGTCCTCACCTCCTCTAGGGGGGGTCCTAACCTCCTCTAGGGGGGTCCTCACCTCCTCTAGGGGGGGTCCTAACCTCCTCTAGGGGGGTCCTAACCTCCTCTAGGGGGGTCCTCACCTCCTCTAGGGGGGGTCCTAACCTCCTCTAGGGGGGTCCGGGTTATGCTCCACCGGGAAGATTGTTTTTTAAATGTTGAAGTTCAAAGCATCAATCTGGTGCACTTTGAGAGCAACATCAGGAGATCTATGGATACATCTCTCAACACCTATAACATATGAAACAGAACTGGAAGCAGATTTCTTTATGGATATTTTACAAATCACTCTCCTTTCAAACTGTATTCTTGTTTATTAATAACACATTTTTTTCTACTGTCATATAGTATTTTATACCCGTTTATTCTCTTGTTTTTGTATAACTATAATGATCATATAAAGATGTGCCTTTACCTCACTGGTTGGAGAAAAAGCTTCTTATATCCGTTAGCATAGCTAGCTAACCAGATGCTAATGACAGCAAAGTGATTGACTGTATGATCAGTGTGACAGATGAGCAGATCTCCACTGGGCTTTCAACTAAAGACACAGCCACGCAGAAACTGCGGCATGTGTACGGAGCGGCGTTCTGGTGCTCTCCGGCAGACCTGCACCCCTGTCAGACGAGACATATACCACGTGATGACACGTTAGGCTCGTGTTGTGTTTTGCGTGTGTTTATAAATTACCTCGAGGGCCGTACCAAATGGTCTCGCGGGCCGTATACGGCCCGGGGGCCGGAGGTTCCCCACCCCTGCTGTAGAGGGTCCATGGAGTCACACACGAGGGGTTTGAGGTGCTGCAGAATCAGTCTCTCAAAGATCTTCATGACGTGTGAAGTCAGAGCAACAGGTCTGTAGTCTCCTGGAGTGCTGGAGTGTGTCTTTTTGGGCACCGGGACAATGCAGGAGGTCTTCCAGATGTCCGGCACCTTCATCAGCTTCAAGGACAGACTGAAGAGGTGCTGAAAAACTCCTGCTAATTGACCGGCAACACTCCAAGTTCTGCATCTTTCAGGAAGACCATGATTTTATGAAGAACAACGCTCCATCGCATGCATCAAAGTACTCCTCTGTGTGGTTCACCAGTAAAGGCCTTAAAGATGAAACAATAATGACATGGCCCCCTTCCTCACCTTTACCTTAACCCTTCCTCACCTTTACCCTTCCTCACCTGACCTTAACCCATCCTCACCTGACCTAAACCCTTCCTCACCTGTCCTAAACCCTTCCTCACCTGACCTAACCCTTCCTCACCTTTACCCTTCCTCACCTGACCTTAACCCATCCTCACCTGACCTAAACCCTTCCTCACCTGACCTAAACCCTTCCTCACCTGACCTAAACCCTTCCTCACCTGACCTTAACCCATCCTCACCTGACCTAAACCCTTCCTCACCTGTCTAAACCCTTCCTCACCTGACCTAAACCCTTCCTCACCTGACCTAAACCCTTCCTCACCTGTCTAAACCCTTCCTCACCTGACCTTAACCCATCCTCACCTGACCTAAACCCTTCCTCACCTGACCTAAACCCTTCCTCACCTGTCCTAAACCCTTCCTCACCTGTCCTAAACCCTTCCTCACCTGCCTAAACCCTTCCTCACCTGTCCTAAACCCTTCCCACCTGTCCTAAACCCTTCCTCACCTGTCCTAAACCCTTCCTCACCTGACCTAAACCCTTCCTCACCTGACCTTAACCCTTCCTCACCTGACCTAAACCCTTCCTCACCTGTCTAAACCCTTCCTCACCTGACCTAAACCCTTCCTCACCTGACCTAAACCCTTCCTCACCTGTCTAAACCCTTCCTCACCTGACCTTAACCCATCCTCACCTGACCTAAACCCTTCCTCACCTGACCTAAACCCTTCCTCACCTGTCCTAAACCCTTCCTCACCTGTCCTAAACCCTTCCTCACCTGACCTAAACCCTTCCTCACCTGTCCTAAACCCTTCCTCACCTGTCCTAAACCCTTCCTCACCTGTCCTAAACCCTTCCTCACCTGACCTAAACCCTTCCTCACCTGTCCTAAACCCTTCCTCACCTGTCCTAACCCTTCCTCACCTGACCTAAACCCTTCCTCACCTGTCTAAACCCTTCCTCACCTGTCCTAAACCCTTCCTCACCTGACCTAAACCCTTCCTCACCTGTCCTAAACCCTTCCTCACCTGACCTAAACCCTTCCTCACCTGACCTTAAACCCTTCCTCACCTGACCTAAACCCTTCCTCACCTGACCTAAACCCTTCCTCACCTGACCTTAACCCTTCCTCACCTGACCTAAAACCCTTCCTCACCTGACCTAAACCCTTCCTCACCTGTCCTAAACCCTCCCTCACCTGTCCTCACCTTGTGAATGTTATTGAAGAGAAGCGTGGCTACACTGTAAAAAAAAAATGTTTTTTTACAGTTTTTCCCCAAAATAAATTACAGTTTTTTATTGCATTTCATAATTACAGAAAATCATATTCAATTTACAAGAATAAACGGTTTATTGAAATGTGTCATGTATTTTAACAAAAAAAAACTGTAGAAATGGAAAACATTATTTATCTGTTTTTTAGCAGTTTTTAAATGCGATTTTAACAAAACTAACCGTACAAATAAATGATTTTCTGTTGGCAAAATTAGCTGCATTTTCTGTAATTTTACTAAAAAATACTTTTGTTATGGCTATATATAACTGTCAAATACATAACAAATACTGTTAATACTCATTTAAAAAATGTATAATTGCAAGAAAATATATGAGTAAAGAAAGAAATATTTAGTTTGCTTAATTTAACCACTACTTTACATTGATCAACTGAAAACACACATTGACTATCCTATTATAGTAACACAAACCTACATTTTAACACATTTTGACTTTCACTTTATTGCTACATTTGTATTAATTTGAAGATTTAATGTGAATTTCATGTTATAAAAACTGTGTAAAACCATAGAGTTAAAAACAAACTTGACTGTTAGCATGTTGGGTGCGAATTCCTACCAGAGCACAATTCAGATATAAAATGATACTAAAACCCACCAGTAACAGCCTGTGGGTTATAGGATCCATCCTGGCTAATGCCATGATACATCTATAAACTAGCTCATAGCTGTCAGCATTCACACCTAATGTGACCATTCACATGAAGAGATAGAAGAGAAGAATGAAGAATAAGAAGACGAAATAATAAGAAGAAGACGAAGAAGAAGAAGAAGAAGACATAGCAAGAAGAAGAAGAAAGAAGAAGAAAAAGAAGAAAGAAGAAAAGAAGAAAAAAGAAGAAGAAGAAGAAGAAGAAGAAGAAAGAAGAAGAGAAGAAGAAGAAGAAGAAGAATATATGTATTCATCACTCAGAGGGAAATGTCTTCCCCTCACTCTGTTGTGTTTAAACACATTACACACACAGGGAGGATATACTGTACATGCACAAACACACAGAGCATATAC
>NW_022987848.1:0-77090 GCF_902827165.1 Trematomus bernacchii | reverse complement strand
GAGAGTCAGGAAGTAAAGAGGAATGTGATGTTGCACACTCCCTCAGAGCAGATCCAGACTCAACACAGTCAGGTCTGATCATCCACACAGGTCTCTTTGAGGACCCCTCTCTCCATCCCACAGAAAACAGCAGAGCCACAGTCAAGCTCTCTGCAGGCGACTCCTGCTGTCTTCAGGGTCCTGAGAGAGTTAGAGCCCCACACTAGTCTCCATTCTCCCTCATGTTCCACCTCCAGAGCTCCTGCACAGCGACTCTCTCCTCCCACCAGCCTAACACCAGGCTCTGAAGAGAAACAAGAGAGTCGTGTCCTTCATTGATATTAGCATATTTTAATAATCAATCATTTATTACTATTAATACTTCCGAGTGATAATGAGATCATTAACTCCAGCTCTCTATAAACCAGTGGTGGGAAGTAATAAAGTACATATACTCAAGTACTGTAAGTACAGGTTTGAATTACTTTACTGGAGTATATCGTTTTATAATACTTTTATAAGAAAGTTTGTTAGAGAGTCGCCGTCGAGGAACAGTTGTTAAGCCGTACACGTACACGTACATACAATGGTACAAGTACCCTTTAAGTTATGAAGTTATAAGCATTATCAAGAAAGAAAGAATACCTAAGTAGTTTGTTATTTTATTTGAGTTTGGCCTATTTCTTTTGAATATTGTAAAGGCCTATTTTCTTTGTTGCATGTGCAAAAGTTTGTTATTTTATTTTGAGCAAACACATCGCAACATCATCTAACCATCGGAGGCCAAGCAACACTTCAAACTGTGAGTCATTTAAAGCAACGAGTTAGAACTGTCTGTGTAGAGCAGGGGTGGGGAACCTTTTTCCTCTCAAGGGCCATTTCCATGTTTTCAACATCCTCCGAGGGCCGTACAAATGATTGACCTCTGCTTCAAAAGACTCAAATCACAGCCCTTTCATTTGGCCTTTCTTTCATGCTGTGCAAAGAAAAAGCAACCTCTTAATCCAGATATCTCACCATGACTCACGCATGCATGCACGTGCACGGTGTGGCATGCATGCACGTGCACGGTGTGGCATGCATGCACGTGCACGGTGTGGCATGCATGCACGTGCACGGTGTGGCATGCATGCACGTGCACGGTGTGGCAGGACCACCACAACAGAAAGATATGGACACAAGATGTGTGCAAATGTGTTTAGTTTCCTCTCCATGTGAACATGATTGAAGTGGGGGGGGACCTAACCTCCTCTAGGGGGGTCCAGGGGGACAAACCAGGGGACTTTACTTCCTCTTGATACCGTGGGTTATTTACAAAGAAACACCTAAATATAGCCTACTTGTTGTTATTGTGCTTCTGTCTTTCTGTGTCTTCTCATCTGTAAACTCCCTCAACGCGCCGCTCGCTCTCTTTTCTTGATCGCCCTCTCACGGGTGAACAGTTCACTGTCCCGCTTCATTGTAGGATTTCTGCCATGTACCACTTTAGTTTGACCATCTCTGTTATTAAGTTATGGAATACTACATTGAATTGTCCCCATTCTTTCTTTAATAGTTAGTAACATTAGATATTTTAATGAGATATGGACCGCAAAACTAAAAATGTCCCTGGTTTTCATTTTTAAAATCAAGTCACCGAATGCAAGTATAGTCGCCTTAGCTTATTTTCTTATGAGATGTGAATTACTGTTCAATTTAGTTGATGTAATAATCGTTTGGTTTCTTTTACATTAAAAACAAGTTACAATTTTCAAAAGGTCTTGTGTTTTTTTTCGGGGGGAGGCCCTTTTTCCAGTTTAGAGCAATAGCCCCTCCAAATGTCTGTGCACGTCCCTGCCTGGAAGTATAACAAGTCATTCAAGTTATCTCCACCTTTACCAGCTGCTAAATTCAAAATGATGTTCACATGAATGGATCATTGATTAGAATCCAGACTATAATATATCATTATGAAAATAGTCGTACTATGAGTCATATTAATGATGGTACTTTAAGCATTATTTGATCCTAATACTTTGACCTAAGTACATTTCAATACCAGACTTGTTCTTGTTACAGTATTTCTACACTGTGGTATCACTTCTTTGAATCAAGTATAACATCTCCCCCACATCTATAAACTAATAGGACCTGAAACATGAAACATATGATTAAGTAGAGCTAAAAAACATTTCAATCAGAAAGCTAAGCGTGGAGATTAGTAGCATGTTTATGTGTGGCTCTGTCATTTGAACCCTTTGGTGAACATGTGCAATATGGGTCCGTGTACGTGTGTGTTTCTCTTTTAACACAAGAAACTAAATCCCCCAAAAATCCCATAAAGATTTTCAACAAAAACTGAAAAAAGGAACACAAAAACCTTTTTTCTGATTTTGTTGTTTGTGCATGTAAATAAAAAGAATACTGTTGAGCTTGACACATTTTCCCTAAGTACACTGCACACAGATAAGAAAGACAAATAATGGCCCTGCCACAGACTGCACTAGCGAATACATTGGGGGGGCTGGTATCCCTAGTCCAGGGACGGGGTTTGTGATCTCATCTAGTGGGGAAAGCCCTACTGGGTGCCAATATGGCCAAGCAAGGATACCTTCGTGAAGAGAGACTGGAGCCTTTGGAGTGGGGACCTTATGTTCCCGGTGAATGTGTAATTGGTAGAGTTGTTACTGCCATGGTAAGATGGCACGGCTCCCTAATGGGCCGACTTTGAATCCTCCACTGGATTGCCTGGTCTCGGAAAGAGAGGGAGGCAAAGTGTTACTGTGCAGAGACTGCTCTTTGGAGCATCAGCCGAGGCTGACAGTTGGCACTTGGCCACCTCAGGATAAGGCAGCATATCTAGCTGTCATTGCACGTGAGATGGGGAGAAATGAAGGACCTGCGAGTCCCATCTGGGACTTTTTCTGTTCAGAGCAGTTTTGTCTGCTAGTTCAATATAGGATCCAATGCATTCTGTTTTTGGTCAAATGAAGAAGACATTTGTGAATGATTTACGGCTAAAAATGTTCTTTGCTTTCAATAAAGCTAAGTGGGGACTTTTGGCTTTTCTTATTATTCTAGCTGTGGCGATAGTTTTAGGTGTTTTGTTCAGATTTGGACTGCTTCAACAAGCACTACTGTACATCACAACATTATTTTAGTTCCTGATCAAATTCACCTTTAAGATGATTTGGCTGGCCCTTAAACTGCTAAGGCTAATCTTAAAATGTACATGTTTCTTTTGGGTCATGGGTTAACAAAACAAGGGAGTTAAACAAAGGAAGACATTTAGGGAGGGAGAGTCCTGTTGTTCAGGGGGAAATGGAGAGGTTGGCTTCGGTAGATCAACATGATTTCTCCTCTCCCAACTTTGCTAAAAACCTTTATCCATAAAAGCTGCTTAAGAAAACAATTATAAAGAAAATGTTCAAAACTGCTGAGAGGGAGATTTCTCCTCTTTTGCCTCTCCTCCTTGCTGCAGGCTAAGCACCGGATGTTGATGTGATTTGACATGCAGCTCCGAGATAGAGATCAGCACCCCCGCCTTTACATACTCTCACTACTCTCTGGACCTGAGACTAGTGACAGTACGTAATGGAGAGACAGAGCTTTACCTCTGAGAATGCTTCATCCCAGTCAATACAAGAGATCCTGATTGGAATTATTTGGACTATTTTTTTATTTAGTTTTGATTACCCCAAAGTCGTTAAAGAATGGGGGATTTGTGACTTTGATCTTAGCTTAGCCCCATTTCACTTATTAGAAACTGGCAAAATGGCCTTATCAATCGGCCAACGCTGAGTTGTTTATTGATTTATCCATTTGTAGCAGAAAGAAGAGTTCAGTTGTGTTATTAGTTTCTTCCTATCAGGGAGCAGTTCAATAAGTAGAATAATGTTAGAAGGTTTTTAACTGCTAAAAGTAATTAGAATAGGTTTGCTCACTTTAGAGATTGTGACCAACTCCTTTTGTAGTATCTGGTGTTTATCCAACTCCTGGTTGGTAGTAAGTAGAATATCTTTAAGAAAATGTGTGATATTTACTATTGCAATGTTTCAGTCCCTTTATAGACGTTCTGTTGAGTGGTTGGTTGGTGATGGACGCTTATATCAGAGAGAAGATTTATCTGATCATTTGTTGCCAGCATCTTGGACGGGTCTCTCACTGAGACTCCGCGGGGATAACAGGGAACCACCTCGCTGGTATGTTACAGAACATTTCCAAGATTATTTTGACATTAGTCCTAGGGAGCTTGGGGAAGGGTCTACCTGTCCTCCTCCGGCTAAGAAATCTAGGACTTCTGTGCCACCAAACTAATCTTTTACAGCAGCTGACCAGACGGGCCACAGATGAGAGAAGGCCCCAGAAATGCTGTGGACCTGACCTGCCGACATTGTGCCGTTAAAAGTGCAGAGTATCTAGATTTATTTTAAACATCATGTTACTATACATTTTTGACTACTTATGCTAATGCTGTTAAGCCATTTAGCTTTGTGTTGTTTAAACACAGTTATATACTCAGTGGTGCATATCTATGTTTTCTGATATACATGATTGTTAATCATTATATTCTTTTATGTTTGTGTGACATTATGATAATATTCAATTGTTTAGAGATAAGTTTGCTTTTTAAACTTTGACAAGAATTAGCTTTTGACTTTTATGTATTGTGGTTGCGCTTGTGGTTTTTGACACCTTGAGAGCGGTTACAGCGGGTATGAAGACACTGAAGCACAGGATGCAGGCGGCCTACGCAAAGGACTTGAACCAACTTCAAGTTTGCATATTTGAAATGAAATGTTTAAAGAAAAAACTTGATTCTAAACATGACATTGACAACGTGTTCTGCTTTCAAGAAAAATGTTCATATTCCCTCTCGTTAAAATTGCATATTATTATTATCAGTCTTTATTTGTTTTAATTTAACTTTACATTTTTTTGTTCATTTTTAATTGGTATATGGGGATCAAAATTGGGGGTTAGGGATTGTGGGTCCTGAAGCTGCCCTAATTACCAAGGAGTCTCCCAATGACACGGGGCTTCTCCTCCAGGGGCAGTTTAGATACTGCTCTGGGGTTCTACCAGCCCACCAACACCTACTACACTATACACTCCGTTTTGCTATCCTAGCGGTCGGACATCCGAGGCTGGAGTGCCTAAAATAGGGATACGACGGGCAGTTTGGTGTTAGAGGCCACGCTGTAAGCGCCCCCCTAAGCAGATTACGTTGATCTTGCGTGTAGATTCTGGGGGGTTTAGTCCTAAAAAGATTGGACGGCCGTTCACCGGAGCCTTATCAGCACCGGAGCTCGGTATCGGAGACGGCCTAGATATTAACGTTGGTTGTATCGAAGTTCGATTCCTTTTCAATGTGATGATCTGATGGTATTTATAAAGTATAATCATGAAAAGTGGTGGTGATGACAAGGTGATGATGGTTTGTTGTTTACCTTTGAAGTATATCCTGGTTTCACAAACATGGTAAAATCATAAATGATGAAACTAGGATCAGTTAGTGGTGAAGTCTACATCGTGTTTTATGATAAAGGTTGTTTACAGACTTGAATCACTTAAAGAGTAACAGGGTGAATAAACTGAGCACTTTACCTGTTGAGTTGTGTTCTCCTTCAGCCTGGAGTCCTGAGGAGAAATCAGAAGATAAGGTAAACAGAGTTTTCTATCATCTCAGAAACACGTCAGCGAACTCACTGTGGAGTCATTTCACCAGTTTACTAAAGCTGAGAATAACACGTTCATACAGAGAAGTCACATATTCAGAGTTAAAGCAACAGTTGAGTTTAGAGAATATGCTCCTTCAATTCAAATGAGTCATGGTGCACCATCATCACACTGACACATGTTCTACAGCAACAATTACATTAGGAGGAACCACAGAGGAAAGAGATGCTGCCAGTTCCCACCTTCTGCTGCCACCTGAACGCCTCACTCCCCTATCACTAACTGCAGACGTTAACTAACTGACTTGTACCTGTTAGTGTGTGTGAGTGTGAGTGTGAGTGTGAGTGTGAGTGCGAGTGTGAGTGTGAGTGTGTGTGTGGATGTTTGTGTGTTTGAGTGTGTGAGTGTATAACTGTATGTATTTGTGAGTATGGTATGAGTGTTTGATTGTGTTTTTGTGTGTCTGTATGTGTGTATGTGTGTGTGTGTGTGTGTGTGTGTGTGTGTGTGTGTGTGTGTGTGTGTGTGTGTGTGTGTGTGTGTGTGTGTGTGTGTGTAAGACAGTGCGTGACCCCATGTATACCCCAAAACCAGACTGTGTGTACACCGTTTTGCTATCCTAGCGGTCGGACATCCGAGGCTGGAGTGCCTAAAATAGGGATACGACAGGCAGTTTGGTGTTAGAGGCCACGCTGTAAGCGCCCCCCTAAGCAGATTACGTTGATCTTGCGTGTAGATTCTGGGGGGTTTAGTCCTAAAAAGATTGGACGGCCGTTCACCGGAGCCTTATCAGCACCGGAGCTCGGTATCGGAGACGGCCTAGATATTAACGTTGGTTGTATCGAAGTTCGATTCCTTTTCAATGTGATGATCTGATGGTATTTATAAAGTATAATCATGAAAAGTGGTGGTGATGACAAGGTGATGATGGTTTGTTGTTTACCTTTGAAGTATATCCTGGTTTCACAAACATGGTAAAATCATAAATGATGAAACTAGGATCAGTTAGTGGTGAAGTCTTTAAACTACATCATGTTTTATGATAAAGGTTGTTTACAGACTTGAATCACTTAAAGAGTAACAGGGTGAATAAACTGAGCACTTTACCTGTTGAGTTGTGTTCTCCTTCAGCCTGGAGTCCTGAGGAGAAATCAGAAGATAAGGTAAACAGAGTTTTCTATCATCTCAGAAACACGTCAGCGAACTCACGTGTGTATTTAAAGTGACCCCACTGATGCCTAAAAAAGAGACTGTGTGTATATATGGATCCCACCTCAGTACCTCTGTGTGTGTGTGTGTAATATATTGTGTGTAAAGTGACCCCGATTATGTGTGTATGCTTGTATGTGGGGGGGTCTCTGTGTGTGGTCAGTGTGTGTGATTGGATATGTGTGTGTATGTGTTTGTGTGTTTGAATGGCTTGCTTTCAGTGTGTGTGTGTGTGTGTGTGTGTGTGTGTGTGTGTGTGTGTGTGTGTGTGTGTGTGTGGGTGTTAGTGACCCCAATGGTGCCTAAAATCTGAACAGTGTAAATATATAGACCCCACTTATGCTTATAAACCAGACGGTGTGTGTATGTGGACCCCACTCATGCACACACACTCTGACAGCAGTCAAAGAAACCTAAGGAGGAAAATCATTTTTCACTTGGGCGTAATTTCCACTGGGGACATGTCCCCCCCACTTTTCAAAATCCCGTTTGTTTCCCCCCCACTATTCAAATGTGAGAGAGAGAGAGAGAGAGAGAGAGAGAGAGAGAGAGAGAGAGAGAGAGAGAGAGAGAGAGAGAGAGAACACGTCAGCGAACTCACTGTGGAGTCATTTCACCAGTTTACTAAAGCTGAGAATAACACGTTCATACAGAGAAGTCACATATTCAGAGTTAAAGCAACAGTTGAGTTTAGAGAATATGCTCCTTCAATTCAAATGAGTCATGGTGCACCATCATCACACTGACACATGTTCTACAGCAACAATTACATTAGGAGGAACCACAGAGGAAAGAGATGCTGCCAGTTCCCACCTTCTGCTGTCACCTGAACGCCTCACTCCCCTATCACTAACTGCAGACGTTAACTAACTGACCTGTACCTGTTAGTGTGTGTGTGTGTGTGTGTGTGTGTGTGTGTGTGTGTGTGTGTGTGTGTGTGTGTGTGTGTGTGTGTGTGTGTGTGTGTGTGTGTGTGTGTGTGTGTGTGTGTGTGTGTGTGTGTGTGTGTGTGTGTGTGTGTGTGTGCATGTAAGTTGGTGTGTCTCTGTGATTTGTGTGATTGTGTTTAACAAATATCAAAGTATTTGGTGATAAAACTTGATGTAAGAGTTTGTTTGTGTGAGTGTGTACGTGTGTATTTAAAGTGACCCCACTGATGCCTAAAAAAGAGACTGTGTGTATATATGGATCCCACCTCAGTACCTCTGTGTGTGTGTGTGTAATATATTGTGTGTAAAGTGACCCCGATTATGTGTGTATGCTTGTATGTGGGGGGGTCTCTGTGTGTGGTCAGTGTGTGTGATTGGATATGTGTGTGTATGTGTTTGTGTGTTTGAATGGCTTGCTTTCAGTGTGTGTGTGTGTGTGTGTGTGTGTGTGTGTGTGTGTGTGTGTGTGTTTGAATGGCTTGCTTTCAGTGTGTGTGTGTGTGTGTGTGTGTGTGTGTGTGTGTGTGTGTTAGTGACCCCAATGGTGCCTAAAATCTGAACAGTGTACATATATAGACCCCACTTATGCTTATAAACCAGACGGTGTGTGTATGTGGACCCCACTCATGCACACACACTCTGACAGCAGTCAAAGAAACCTAAGGAGGAAAATCATTTTTCACTTGGGCGTAATTTCCACTGGGGACATGTCCCCCTCACTTTTCAAAATCCCGTTTGTTTCCCCCCCCACTATTCAAATGTGAGAGAGAGAGAGAGAGAGAGAGAGAGAGAGAGGAGAGAGAGAGGAGAGAGGAGATGGAGAGTGACGAGGAGAGAGAGAGAGAGGAGAGAGAAGAGAGGAGAGGAGAGAGAGGAGAGGAGAGAGCGAGAGGAGAGAGAGAGAGAGAGAGAGAACACGTCAGCGAACTCACTGTGGAGTCATTTCACCAGTTTACTAAAGCTGAGAATAACACGTTCATACAGAGAAGTCACATATTCAGAGTTAAAGCAACAGTTGAGTTTAGAGAATATGCTCCTTCAATTCAAATGAGTCATGGTGCACCATCATCACACTGACACATGTTCTACAGCAACAATTACATTAGGAGGAACCACAGAGGAAAGAGATGCTGCCAGTTCCCACCTTCTGCTGTCACCTGAACGCCTCACCACCAGTTACGGGGGTTGTTGTTAGCATCTGGTGCTAGCTCTGAGCTAACGGAGATTGTAAGCTGTCTCAACAGTAAGGAGAGGGAGAGCTCTCTCCTGGGGGACTGAGAGAGATCACGTCCGCTCAGTGAGCTAAAGGACTCTCTGAGGGATTAGATTGTAAACTTTAGTCTAAGTTATCTCAGTGGCTCTCAAACGGCTTGCTCATCTTTGTAAACACATATCTCCATCTATTTAATATAAGCCTAGTTGTAACAAACAAGTTAATAAATCATTCCACTGTGTGCTATAGGTCAGTACACAAATAAAAGACACAGTTTGAAAGGGGAGTGATTAGTAAAATATGCATCAATAAAAAGAAAGGATGCAGACTAGGTGAGATACAGAGAGGAGAGAGGAGGTGATCAAATATGTGTTATTGCTTGTGAGCATATTCTAATGTTTTTTTGATGATTGAAATATATACAGTTCTGTTTCATCTGAGTGTTGAGAGCTGTATCCATACATCTCTTCATGTGGCCCTCAAAGTGCACCAGATTGATGCTTTAGCTTCAATGTAAAGAAACACATCAGGTTCACATGGAGAGGACACTAGATCCATCTGCACTCTCATCATATACACCACACACTTCTCTTGGCCTTGTTAACACCATAGTCCCTAATATATTTGTAGAAAGGCAAGAAAAGGAATTAAATAGAGAAAATGTCTCATTGCGGAGGACCCCTGTTTTGTCCCCCCCCACTTCTCAAACCAAAGTTACATCCTTGTTGAAAACAAACTCTTTCCGTAGTTTCTGCTGATTATGCAACTGATGACGTGTCTTCATTTGATCTGATCAAACACACGCACACACACACACACACACACACACACACACACACACACACACACACACACACACACACACACACACACACACACACACACACACACACACACACACACACACACACACCACCAGCGATAAGGACAGGGAGCTATTGCACAACTGACCCACTCTCTAAAGACACTCTCTCTAGGCGTCAGCGCAGCCTCCGGAGAAAACAACTCGTAATGTCTGAATATAAAGACGATGAAGGGGAGATCAATAAAATATATATTTACCCAAAGAAAATTGTGTGTGTGTGTGTGTGTGTGTGTGTGTGTGTGTGTGTGTGTGTGTGTGTGTGTGTGTGTGTGCGCCCGGTCTACAGAGAGGGCATGTGAGGACCCACTAACCCGTCATGTAGATAAGATCAACAGCATGGCCAACATCACTGCGTAGAGACACAGAAATAAAGAGCAGCATAGAAACCACGTTTGAAACTCCGTGTGCACGGCGGCACAATCACTGGGAACACAGCACTCAGGAGCAAGGCACACATTCACAATAACTAAACAAAGCAGCTTTGCTTGGGCCTTCAACTTGGGCAACCGCTGACCGAGCAGCAAACACAGAATACAGAGTAAGCACCACGATGTTTATTCCACATGCAAACCATCTCCCTGCTGCGTGATGCTTTTCAGGGTCCCACATTCTGCAGTGGAGACCCCGAAAGTTAAGGCAGACTTAAATGCCCCTATGACACTTGGCATGGCTACCAGGGTCTTGTGGAAGGTGGTGAGGAGTGTATTAATGGTCCATTTCCCATCACCTCGGGGCGTACAGAGCCTTCAATTGTGTGCAAAGAAACAGTTCGAACACAACATACTCGGCTTCTACAAGTTCAGTGCTGCTCAATTCCTGATTGGTCTGAATGTGGGCCAATCACAAATCACAAAAGTCTGTACAACACATGTAGAGTATTTGACGTAGGATATATTTAATACATTTGAATTACTATCTAAGATCACACACATCGTAGCATTAAAGTGCACCATGTCTGTGATGGTGTCAGGCCTGTGTGTGTGTGTGTGTGTGTGTGTGTGTGTGTGTGTGTGTGTGTGTGTGTGTGTGTGTGTGTGTGTGTATGTGTGTGTGTGTGTGTGTGTGTGTGTGTGTGTGTGTGTGTGTGTGTGTATCTTGCTGTCAGTGTTTACAAGTAGTTTTTTCTTGAGAGATCACAAAGATATTTGAATATAATAAATAATAAAGTGTATTCTTACCTGAGCTACAGAGCAGTAGCATCATCAGCAGCAGCAGGTGATCCATGTCTCTCTCTGTCTCTCTCTCTCGCTCTCTTTATTCTGAGCATCTCATGTTTTGTCCTCGCATTATATCAGCGTAAAGCGAGAGGTGGAGTCTCTCTGGAAACATATCTGATGGTATTGATATGGTATTGATATCTGATGGTCACTTCCCGCTCTCTTCTCTCTTCAGCTACATGTCAAATCATCACATCAGAGGCTGAGCATGATCCTATTTTGAGGGAAATGATCCAACGCTAGTCTTTAGAAGGAGAACAAGTAAACATAAATGTCTCATTTAAAATAACAAGCTCTTTCACACAGATACAGAACAACTAACATTGGGGTTTGCTGCTTAACATTTTTAAGCAACTGAAAGAACTAAAAGCCCGACTGAACAAAGGCAGGTGCAAAAAACAAAGTGTGTAGAAAAGTAGAAGAAGGACTCAGAGATCAGAGTCACAGAGCAGAGGACCAGAGTCCGGGGAGGAACAGGTTCAGGTGGAACCAGCTTGGTTCTGACTATGGAGAGCTTCTGTAATCCTCATTAACCTGTTAAGTCCGGGTTAATGATTTGAACATTGCTTCTTACCTAGTTAGTATTCTTTCTTTTTATTTATGCATATTTTACTAATCACTCCCCTTTGAAACTGTTTTTGTTACTGTCCTATAGTACACATTGGAATGGTTTCTTACTCATTTTGTGATATTCACACTGAAGAGAATGATTTGCCCTAGACTTCTGAGGGAGTCAATAACGTATAATACATTATTTTACATATATTATATATTTATTTATTTATTTATATAGTCTTAAAGTTACAACCGGCCCTTTGAGTGCAAGCTTAATGCTGATGTGGCCCGAGATGAAATGGTGTTTGACCCCCCTGCATTAGGGTGTTGATGTCAGGCCTGACTCAGCTTTATAAAAAGGGAAGTCTTCAGCTGCTCTTTAATGTGGACCCCCCCCCCCCCCCCCCCCCCCCCCAACAGACTGGGGGCTGGTTCCACAGAAGAGGATCCTGAGAGCTGGAGGCTCCCATTAAGACTCAGAAAACCGGTTCTTATCTGGCCGCCAAGAACCAAATACATCACGCTTCAGCAGGGGGTGGCCACCCTAAAAAATAGCCTTGCCACCCCAGCTGCCACCCCAGTTGGCAGCTTTGTTTTGAAAGAAAAGTTGTGGCTCATCGGACGTTTATGAGAGAAAATCTCTAATGTCCGAGTGCAAGTGAATGCAGCACAAGGCGCGAGTCTTGTAACCCCTCCCCCGGCCCTGGCGCAAGCTTGGAAATATGATTGGCGGCGATTTCATTTGCCTATTACGCATTCAGCTGTAATAGGCATGCCAACTTGATGCTCTGCTCGATGAGCATAAAAAACTGTTAAGATGATGACCTTGTGTGTGTATATATATTTTTTCTTTGTGGGGGTCTGCCCCCAAAAAACAGTTTTAAGTCCTGAGAAAGTCAAATAAGATGTGTTTTAGCAGTTATAACAGTGATTGACAGCTGATAGGAATAATATGATTGTTAATGGTATCATATTCATACAGACAAACATCGATGAGACAGTTAATTAATGTACTTATTGCAGCAGTCTTCATAGATTTGGTTCCCCTGCTGGTCTAAGAGTGAAACAAACTCATTCAGTTATTGTTCAGTTAAAATTCATTAAATTCTGTCTGCCACCTTATATATTTATATGTAAGGCTTTACTGATGTGCCACAATAATGTCACCTAATGTTATTGAATTAAAAATATTAACATTGTGGCTTTCCAAGTTAACATTGATTGATATGACTGAGATTAAATCAGCATATACTTCTGCCAGGGGATGCCACCCCTCAGAATCTCCTGCCACCCTCTGAGCTTCAGTCAGAGAAGGGGGGGCGCTGAGCAGAGTGACTAGAACCACACACTGATATAGAGAGTGTCTTCAGAGACAGAGTGTGTTCAGAGAGTGTGTCTTCAGAGAGTGTGTCTTCAGAGAGTGTGTCTTCAGAGAGTGTGTCTTCAGAGAGTGTGTCTTTAGAGAGTGTGTCTTCAGAGAGTGTGTCTTCAGAGAGTGTGTCTTCTGAGAGTGTGTCTTCAGAGAGTGTGTCTTCAGAGAGTGTGTCTTCAGAGAGTGTATCTTCAGAGAGTGTGTCTTCAGAGAGTGTGTCTTCAGAGAGTGTGTCTTCAGAGACAGAGAGTGTGTCTTCAGAGACAGAGAGTGTGTCTTCAGAGAGTGTGTCTTCAGAGAGTGTGTCTTCAGAGAGTGTGTCTTTAGAGAGTGTGTCTTCAGAGAGTGTGTCTTCAGAGAGTGTGTCTTCAGAGAGTGTGTCTTCAGAGTGTGTCTTCAGAGAGTGTGTCTTCAGAGAGTGTGTCTTCAGAGAGTGTGTCTTTAGAGAGTGTGTCTTCAGAGAGTGTGTCTTCAGAGAGTGTGTCTTTAGAGAGTGTGTCTTCAGAGAGTGTGTCTTTAGAGAGTGTGTCTTCAGAGAGTGTGTCTTCTGAGAGTGTGTCTTCTGAGCAGGGGTTAAATTGGGCCGGGGCTGTCTCTTGCACATGACGATGCTCTGACGTCATCACCCTCGCACAGTTATCATATGTTTACAAAAAACGTTATATAGGCCTAAGTTAAAACTTTCCTCGTTCTTAATATAGACTCTATATGTTACATTACATGTCACTTGTTAGATGCTTTTATCCAAAGCAAGTACTCAATACTGTGGGCAATCCCCACAGGAGCAATTTGGGGTGAAGTGTCTCAGGGACACAACGACATGCTGACTGCAGTGGGACTCGAACTTGCTATCCTCTGATTCGAAGATCAGCACATTAACCCACTGCGCCACACGCCTCCTCATATATATGTATTGACTTTACTTTAAAATAGCAGATCTCTGGGACCGGATATAGTTTTTTCGGCTTGGTGAACGTGTGTCTCTGCTCCGATCAGGAGTTGCAGCCCGCAGCCACCAACCCCCCCCCCCCCCTAACATCACCTGTCTAATAGCAGAGAAGCTTTAATAACGGTGCTGTGAGGCCAAAACACTTCCATTCAGACTGACACACATTCACTCATGGGGGGGGGGGGGGGTTTGTGCAATAGCTCCATGATGTGATGAGAGGTGTTGTGCAATACGCTACATGTCCTTATCATAGGTGGTGTGTACGTGTGTGTGTGTGTGTGTGTGTGTGTGTGTGTGTGTGTGTGTGTGTGGGTGTTTGTGATGTACATGCTTTTTTTATAATTCTCTTTAACTTTGATAAGATCACATTAAGACCACATGACGTGTTTGAAACAGTTCCGTAGGAGACCAATTTAAAATAACAAGCTCTTTCACACAGATACAGAATGACTAACATCGGGGTTTGCTGCTTAACATTTTTAATCAACTAAAGAACTAAAAGCCCGACTGAACAAAGGCAGGTGCAAAAAACAAAGTGTGTAGAAAAGTAGAAGAAGGACTCAGAGATCAGAGTCACAGAGCAGAGGACCAGAGTCCGGGGAGGAACAGGTTCAGGTGGAACCAGCTTGGTTCTGACTATGGAGAGGTTCTGTAATCCTCATGAATAAAGACTCAACATGATTGGTTAGCTTGATTCGAGGAGTGAACTCTCAGGAATCCCCCTTGTTTCAGACAAACCCCCCCGCTGTGTGAAGGCCTCTACAGTGAGTCACGTGATCAGGTGTTTCTGTAGGCCATGATCTCAGTGTGAACAGAGGGTCGTGCTGCCGTCCAGTCGCTCTCTGTGTTCATCAGTGTGAGATCTATAGAAGGAGACAGACTCTCTCTGAGGACGTCTTGATTCTCTGTCACTGCCTTTGTTCAATCGCTCCATTAAATCAAATCAAATCAAATCAGGTTTTATTTATATAACACATTTAAAAGCGATTTTTGGTCGAGCCAAAGTGCTGTACATGTAATAAAAACACATTACTACAAATCACAATAAACGACAATAAATTACAACAGATATATCTTAAAAACAAAATAAAAATAAAACACACGGAAAAGTCAGGAGTCGTGCTCCGCTCTAACTAGAAAGCCAGAGAGAAGACGTGTGTTTTTAGTGTAGATTTAAAAACCCCTAGGGCAGGGGTGGGCAATTATTTTTTACAAGGGGCCACTTCAGAAACTCGAGCTGTGTTGGGGGGCCGAATCAAAAATAAGTTGAACTTAATTCTGCTCAATATACCAATACTGAAAAGGTGTTTTACAGTATGTTAAAGATAAGAAATGAATCAGCTTTATACAAAAAGAAATGAGTGCTTTTGATTTTTGTTTTTCAGTTAATTTTACTTGTTCAGTGAGAAAAATCCAGTCTGTCTTGGGCTTGAACAAGTGCACGGAAATCTGGTTCAATGTCTGAGGTGGATATGCGAAGGACAGCTGAGAGGTGATCATCAGTGATAGAGGATCTGTATCTGGATTTGTTGAACTTCATCACTGAGAATGTCTGTTCACATATGTAGGTAGATCCAAAGAGGACCATCATCTTCTGAGCACGTCTCCTGATGTGTGGAAAGTTCTCCTCTTTCAGGGAAGCGTAAAACTCAGGCAGTGAGACTGACCTAAAGTGCTCTGACAGAAGTGTGTCAGACTGCAGGTCAATGAGTTCAAGCTGAACATCACTGGGTGCATCATCCACATGGCATGTAAATGGGGAAAAGATCATGTTCATTTTATTCTCAACTGTTTTGAAGTCTTTAAATCGCCTTGAAAACTCACCATGCAGTGCTTCTAACATGGATGAGTACCTCTGGAGGTGATCAGCTGATGGTGTGGCTTCCTTCAGTGTTGGCAAGTGCGTGAGAATGTTGTCCTCCATTTGGCTTGAGAGAAGCGTAGGAAGATGAGTAGCTGGGCAGTGTCACGTATATCGCAGCTCTCATCCAAAGCCAAGGAAAAAAAGTCAAAGTTGACCGCTCTGTTCTGCAGCTGAAGCTCCAGATTTCCCGCGATGTCCTCAATCCTCCTCGTAACAGTGCGTCGGGAGAGCGGCACTTTCTCATTTCACTTTCGCAGAGTCCAACAAACACTCCTTAATGAACTCTCCGTCCGAAAACGGTTTACTTTTCTTTGCAATTTTGTGGGATAAGACATAACTCGTCTTGACAGCTGCATCTCTGGATGTGGAATGTTTTGTGGAAATGTGTTGTTGGCTTTGCAGCTTAGCTAGCAAAGCATCCGACCCCTTTGCCCGCTCTTCCTCAGACAGGTTCTTGTATTTATCTGCGTGTTTGATAGCATAGTGGCGACTCAAATTGTACTCCTTGAACACAGCGACCTGCGCACCACAAACTAAACACACAGCTTTACCTTTCACTTCTGTAAATAAATACTTAGCGGTCCATGTCTTGTTGAAAATGCGGCATTCAGTATCGATCTTTCTTTTTTTGCCCTTAGCGGACATTTCGAGGACTAGCCGGCCAGCATCACTCGTAGCTGTTCACGGCATGCGCGTTTACGTAAATAAATAAAAAAAACAGCAGCGCCCTTTTCAAAATAAAAGCAACACAGTTAGAAAAGTATTTACGCCATGCAAGCAATACAGCTGTGTTGCTTTTATTTTGAAAAGGTTGCTGTTTTTTTTTATTATGTTATAATTTATGATCAACCTCACACGGGCCGGCCAAGGCCGGCCAACGGGCCGGATGTGGCCCGCGGGCCGTAAAATGCCCACCCCTGATCCAGAGTGTTATCTATATGTTCATATGCAATGTTTAATTTAAAGTTTTTTTTAAGACAAAAAGAAAAGTCAGAGAAGATGGTGGAAAACCCCACGTGGAAACTCAGAAGCCATGAAAAGTTGCAAGTCTTTTATATTGAAAAAAATGCGTAAAATGCCCACCCCTGCCCTAGGGTCTGGGCCGACCTCACATGGAGGGGCAGAGTGTTCCAGAGCCTAGGGCCAGCTGCTGCGAAGGCTCGGTGCCCTCGGGTTTTTAGCCTGGTCTTGGGCACTACCAGCAGCAGCTGGTCAGCAGACCTTAATGCTCTGGCTGGGGTGTAGCGATGGAGGAGTTCAGCTATATAGGCCGGAGCCAGCCCATGTAGTGCTTTAAAAACAAATAAAAGGATTTTAAAATCAATTCTGAACCGAACTGGAAGCCAGTGTAGTGAGGCCAGAATAGGGGTGATGTGGTCACGCTTTTTGTGGCCAGTCAGCAAACGTGCAGCAGCGTTTTGGACTAGCTGTAAGCGTTTAATAGAGGCCTGGTCCATACCCACATACAGAGCGTTACAATAGTCCAGTCTCGAGGTTACAAAGGCGTTAATAACCCTTTCTAAGTCATTAAAAGATAAATACGACTTGGTTTTGGCCAATAATCTTATTTTAAAAAAGCAGGATTTTACTACGGTGCTGACCTGCTTGTCGAATTTAAAAGTGCTAGTGAAGGTCACTCCAAGGTTCATGACCAAGGGGAGGATGTTTTTTTTGATAGAGCCCAGAATATCAACCGGAGAGGCTGGAGGTTGCGGTCCAAAAAAGATGACCTCAGTATTGCTCTCGTTGAGGTTGAGAACGTTTTTGCTCAGTCAGGATTTTATCTCTGTTAAGCAGTCCATCAACTGCTGTAGTGAGTGTTTGACATTTGCTTTGAGAGGCAGATAGATCTGTACATCGTCGGCGTAGCAGTGGAAGGGAATGTTATGTTTTGTGAGAATTGAACCTAGGGGCAGTATGTACAGTAGAAAAAGGATGGGGCCCAGAATCGAGCCTTGGGGAACCCCACAGGTAAGAGGGGCTTTGGCAGAGGAGAAGGCACCTAGCTGCACTGAGAAGCTACGGTCTGTCAGGTAGGACCTGAACCATGCAAGGGCAGAGCCTGTGATGCCAGCGGACTGTTCAAGCCGTGACAGCAGGATGCTATGGTCCACAGTGTCAAAGGCAGCTGTCAGGTCTAACAGCACCAGGACAGCTGGGCTACCTGAGTCGGCGGCTAGGAGTAGATCATTAAAAACTCTTCAAAGGGCTGTTTCAGTGCTGTGCATGGGTTTGAAGCCAGACTGAAACTTTTCATGGATTCCATGGATGGTTAAAAAAGACTGCAGCTGGGCGTAGACTACTTTCTCCAGGGCTTTTGATAAAAAAGGTAGCTGGGAGATGGGCCTAAAATTTGCGAGAATGGAGGGGTCGAGATTTTTCTTTTTAAGGAGTGGCTTAACCACGTTTGAAGGCAGCTGGGACACATCCTGAGGTAAGAGAGGTGTTTAAAGTAATAAAATACTTGCTCCAACTGAATCAAAAACATCTCTGAGAAGGCGAGAGGGAATGCTGTCTGAGGTACAGTTTGTCGGCCGCAGGTGCTTGACTACATCCGAGAGAGAAGAGAGGGATACAGGCTCAAAGTGGTCGAGGACAGCAGGGCACAGAAAAGGAGCAGGATCTGGGGTAGCACTAGTGTGGGCTAGCCTAAGAGCAGATACTTTTTCAATAAAAAATGTAAGAAACTTATCACAGAGAGTCTGTGATGGCACAATAGAAGAAACATCACAGGGATTAATGATCGAGTTGAGGACATTAAAAAGAACCTGAGGTTTATGGCTGTTTTTGGAGATGAACAGAGAAATGTGCTCTGTTTTGGCTGCTTTGACTGCCGTCTGGTAGTCGGAAAGGCAAGCACGAAGGATTTCTAGGGAGACATGGAGTTTATCCTTTTTCCATTTTCTCTCTACACGCCTGCAAGCGCGTCTGAGAGCACGAGTACAGTCATTGAGCCACGGCTCTGATAGAACTTTGATGCGTCTAAGCGTAAAAGGAGCAACAGAATCCAGTATTAGGGTACATGTCGAGTCAAAAGCACAGTTCACATCTAATTTACAGATCGGAGAAGCATTAAAAACATCAGAGAACTGTGAGGCAGTCAAGGGGTTAAAGGAAAGGCAAAGAAAGTTTATAGATAAAGCATCTTTCAACACGAGGCCATTCAAAGTGCTTTAAGAGCATCAAGAAACAGATATATTCAAATATAGATTCAAGTGTAGCTCACTTCCCTGAACTGCATTTCTGAGGACGTGATCATGAAGACGCTGATGGATTACAGATTACAGAAACCGTTTCCTGTCTCCATGACGACCAGGGCGCCCTATCAGATTCAAGCTGTCAGTGTGAACAACAACTTGTGAGGCGTTCAGGTCTGAGGATGCCTTCAGGTACTTTATAATAATTATAATAATAATACATTTCATTTATATAGCACACTTTAAAAACAACGTCATCTCAAGGTGCTTCACAAAGCTATCAGGAGAAAATAATAAAAATAATAAAATAAAAAGATATCTTTATGAACTTTAGAAACTCACACTCATTGGCCCGGCTCATTTTCTGTGGAGAACGTTTTCAATGACCACACACTGTACACCCCCACCCCCCCCCACACACACACCCCCACACCCCACACACCCCACACACAACCCCCACCCCCTCCACACACACACCACACACTGCACACACACACACCCAACACACACACACACACCCAACACACACACACACACACAACACAAAAACAACAACCCTACTACACACACACCACACACTGCACCACACACACACAACAAACACACACACACACACACACAAAACGCACACACACACACACACACACACACACCACACACACACAACACAAACAAACAATCACACACACACAACACACCCACACACCCACACACCACCCCCCCCACACCAGCACCCCACACACTCTGAAAGGCTTTTGTGTGTTAACCAGAGGTAGAGGGTGAACCGTCGAGGGCCTTCAAGGTATTCAGAGAATACCCTGGAAACAGCTGAAAAGACGGACATTGATAACGGTCCTGTGGGGGGGCGGTGGCGGTGGGATGTGTGTCTACAGAAGGTCCGTTTGTGATAGACACGGTTCTTCCACTGGTGTTACGGGGCTGAAGAGTTGTGTAGACTCACATCAATGTTGTTAATGCTCTAAAAAAATACTTAAGAAAAACCCTTTATTTGTACATTTGTCATATCGTGATTTAATTAAAAGAAAATGTTTTTGTTCAATTGCATTTTAAAATAAAAACAAATATGCTCTTTATTTATAATTGTGCTCCAACAAAGGTAAAGGGCAAATATGAACCTTATATGCTGTTTGTACGGCTTGTAGTTGGGATAAAGGGAACATCTGTTGAGTATGTTCACATCCAATTGTTTGGTTGTGTTCATTTACAAACCCAGTAGCTCAGCGGGACTCCAGACCCCCGAACACCGGCTGAATAACAACGATATGAACGCCATCCAAGGGTTAAAGTGAACTCAGATAACCAGGAACACTCTCAGGGGGCTCTAGAAGGTACAGCACCCCCCCCACTGTAGATACATATGTGCAAAGCGTGTAAATATAGAATGATGCAGCATATTTAACTGGTATTCTTAACCTGTATATAGCATGACATGTTTAAGCCTATATGATGATTGTATGTACGTGTCAGAGTCCTGTGAACAGTGTGTGTTTACTGAGGGACTGATTGAGACATCAGAGTGCGCAGTTAGCATGTTGCTATCTCTCTGTCAGATCTCAGCTGTCACCAGGAAGTGATGGGGGGGGGAATCAGTCCCTGCTGCCACTCTGTTACTCAAAATCTATTTACATGTTTAAAACCAATGAGAAAACCTCTTATATTCCATGACTTACTACATTGAATGCTTTCATGAGTTGTATTGCAGTCTTGAAAGAGACGGCTGAGACGAGGCCGTCCAAAATGACCTCTTTAGGGCAAAACAGAGAAACACAACATACCATGTACTGTGTGTGTGTGCGTGTTTAAGCAAAGGTGCAGGGGAGATATTATTGAGGGGTGTGTGAGTGTGTGTGTGTGAAGAGGAGTGTTTTAAAGAGGAGAACAAAAGGAGAGAAGATGAAATAATCACACAGAGAGGGAAGGGTTTCCTGTCTGTGCTATAATGGAGTCCCTCAGTCCAACTCTATTTGCATTCAACACAAATTAAATGCTTAACAAGTCTTTGTGCAAACGTTTAATTTTACTCAGACCGATGTGGTTGCCTGGTGTTTCCAATTGTTGGAACTGTGTGGAGCTGCTGGTTTTTGGTCTGCGAGGGATAAAGATATTAAAGGAAATATATAATAATTCAAAGTAATGTTACCTCCACAAAGGAGGTGATGTTTACAGGTTGGTTTGTCTGAATGTTAGCTCCATTGAGGAAAAAAGTAACATTTTCAAATTGTAAAAGGGCGTAGCACAGGAAGAAGCATTTACATTAGGTTTGAATATACAAATTATTTTCCATTTTTGTTTACATTGCAAGAAAGGGCATTCATTATTCTCTCTACTACATCCATCACATCGATAGTTCAACCGACAAAAGGTCCACACATGGTTGGCTGGCTGATTTCTTTTTTAGTTTACTATGTGCTGCTTGGATTAGTTTTCATTAGTATTGTTTATTTCCAATAGCACACAAAAAGAACATTCAGAAACGACAATACAAATAATACCAGAATATGAACAGAATAATGTCAGAAAGTGCAGACACACTGTAAAAGATGCAGCTCCAAAAACAAGTCAATATATAATAAAAACAAGGTGTTTTCTCTTTTAATAAGTGAACAAACCTGCCAATAGAACAAGTACAAAATGGCTTGGTGAGATTTCTTGAAGTAAAGATGGGATAATTAGATAAATGACATCTTGTGTTTAGCTGGGGAAACTTATTTTGAACTATATTTGACCAGAATCAGGGAATTTGTAACAAAGAAAGCCAGAAATGCTCAGACGCTTTCTGTTTCCTGATGTTAGCTGGAGATGTTCCTCTAAAATAAGATCTTTTTAAGAGACTTTGACTTAAAAAGATGCTTAAGATGCCTTGTCTAAAAACAAGACTTCAGTTATTAAGTCTTATTTCAAGTGTAACGACATATTCTGACTAGAAATTAGACAAATATACTTGGCAAGATTGTACATGTTAGCAGTGCACACTTTAACTCAGGCTTTCAGAGAGAGACGTGATAACATGTACGATGAGATGCATCTTGATCTGATTCTGAATGACTTGTTTTGATGCAGATGGTCCCCCGGTCCTGTCTCTGACCCGGCACCATGAGTCCTGAGCTGCTGCTCCTCCTGCTGGTGGCTGCAGGGAGCGCAGGTAAACACAGGGACTCAGTGCATTCACTCAATGCTACACTTCACTGCTAAACTACTCAAAAGTAGAACAAATAACCTGCAGACATCAACTAGTTGTTAATTAACATGCTTATTAGCAGTATATTGGCTCTTTATTAGTCATTATAAAACACTTATTAATGCCTTATTCTACATGACCATATTCTACAAGTAATAAGCCATTAGTTGAGAGTTTTTCCTCAATAACCCTCTAATTAGTGCTTATTGATTGTAAGTAAGGAAGTTGTTGTACATGAGTCTTAATATGCTCAATATGGGCCTAATAAGGCAGCAGTACCACAAGAATAGTAATTCTCCCATAATAACACTTAACAGATCTGATCTATTCTTATGTAACAAGACATGAAACTATAAGTGTTAATTAAGTCTAAATAACTCAAAATGAGGTATTTCTATCTAAGAATATGTTTTGGGGTGTTGACAGTTCAGCTACCAATAGCAAGGAGATATTGACCTGTATGTTTCATATTTATTACATTGTTACTTATTAAAGTTAATATACCAGAAATCATGTTCAGGTTGGGAGTCACACTTTAGTTTCTGTTGATTTATTTATAATTGGATTTCTTTATAATTTGTGTACGTGCTATGTTTGAATTCAAAGATGTTTTTTTCTGCACATTTTTTGCAATAAATTGTTGATAAATGAGTGTGTGAACGGTGTGTGTGTAGAAAGCTTCAGAATATAGAGAGGAAGGAATGTGGACGCTTTGGTTTCTGTAAGAGATTTCTGCTGAGAGAGGAGGAGAACAATATCATGGAGATAAAGACATTTGAGACAATTCCAACATTTTAGGAAAACTGTCGGAATAATCAAATATAAAATACGACGAGTAAAGTTTAAATAATAACTAATCTGAGCAATACTCTATGTAATAATAATTAATCTGAGCAATACTCTATGTAATAATAACTAATCTGAGCAATACTCTATGTAATAATAACTAATCTGATCAATACTCTATGTAATAATAATTAATCTGAGCAATACTCTATGTAATAATAACTCATCTGAGCAATACTCTATGTAATAATAACTTTATTTATTATTGTGATCAATCAGCTGTTATATAAGGAAGGGGTGGGACTGAGCCACAGGAAATTGTCTCCAGCACGGAACGGGGAATCGGTACAGTCTTCACGTTACACTGATCATTTGTTTGTTTGAATTTATGGAAGAAGTCAATAAATCCGCCAGAGGAAGGCAAAGAAATCAGCGCCTACAGAGTTTTATTTGGACTGTTTTTAACGTGTGAGTCAAGAAGCGGATCCCTGTTAATGTGGCACAGTTTTAAATATCCTACAAGAATGGGCCACGACATAGTCAAAGACTCCGGACCGCTGGAATAACTGATGTGAAAGACGCATCGCTGACTGGAATCCCGGCTTGGATATTTGTGAATGGAAGAAGGAGACTCCGCGAACAGAGAGTATGGATTGCGCAACGATCAGCTGTTGAGCCATGCGGAGCAGTGGCGTTTTCTCCTGGAGGCCAAGGGAAGGGTTAAAATGTCTCTTTGGGTCAAAAAGGTTGCAGTCCCCTGCCATAGTTTATGGGCGCTGTACGCTATGTATGCCTAGTTCTGTTAAGATAGGATAATAATATACTTTATTGATCCCAAATTGGGAAATTGTTTTGTTATCAAATATCGTTAATAGTAATCATATTTTTTTTCTTCCCCCCCCAATTTCCGGCGCCCCCCATGGATGGATGCGCCCTTAGCATTCGCCTTTACTGCCTATGCCAAGGGCCGGCCCTGAGTACAAGGTCCGAGTTATTCTTCTTTTAATTAAGTACACGATCTGAGTACTTCTACTTTTAGGAAATCATGAATCCACCTTTTTAGAAAGTGTATATACTGCCCTCTTCTGGACAAAGGTGGCTCTACACTCATCAAAATGTAATCCATCAGGAAATGTTAGGGTTTTATACTTTTTCTGATATTGAAAGAGTTACAGAAAAAATACTTAAAATGTGTAAATGTCCAAAAATGACCAGATTCTGCTCTGTGATTGGTTGATAATAACAAATGTTGTGTTACTTTGAATCCTATATTTCTTTCATAATTGAGCTAATTCTCACCAGTTAAACTATCCCGAATTATCCATTACATCTCCTTGTTTACAATGAACCTATACGTGCAGAAAGAAATCGCAGAATTACTTTTATAGTAAATAAAACGTTAAAATGTGATAATTTTCAAGCAAGTTTTGAAGCCTCTTTTTTTCCTTATGACTTCTGGGCGGATTTACTATTGTTTAGTCTCAAAGAAATGTCAAAAATACGATATATTCAGGAAGTGTAAGTCAAAGTGAATCTAAAAATACATGTATCGTGTTTTTAAAGTGAATTATAAGGCTTAATTAATTGCCTACAAGAGTTGTGAGAACATCCACTGTAGCTGCTGTCAATCAACGGGTTAACTACAACACCTGACTTCCGGTTTGGTTGAAGAGCACCCTTTGAGTAATTTTTTGGCTTCTCTAAAAATGCATATCGATTTGACTGCTTTTTAAATGGTTAAAAACACTTATTTGATGTTGAATCTTTCCTGTTTAATGTGCTATACTTCATGTTGTCATATATTTATTTTAAAACATATATTAATAAGAATTTCTATAATTCTTTCCTGTTTTATTTTACAATAGTTATTTGTTATTATTATTTTAATCCATCTATTTATATATTATTTTATGTATCTTTAATATCAGATTTTTAACTTTAATTCCAATGTATTTTATATTGAATTTATTTATTAACTTTATTTTTATTTCATATTTTCCCTTTTTTTAAATGTCATTATTTTTATTGCAAAGATTATTATTATAGTTTATGCAAATTTATAATGTTCATATAATATTACATTTTGTATTTACTTTATTGTTATTGCAAATGTTTCCTTTTTTAATTTAATTTATTATTATTATATTTTATTGTAAATATTATTATTGTTTTTTGCACATTTTTCTTATATTATTAAATTTGTATGTACTTTATTTCTATTACAAAATTAAAACATATTTTTTAAATACTGCCAAAAGCTGCAGCAAAATGTAAAGAAATGTATAACAATTCCAGGACTCAATTAAAATGATGTTTTGTTGTATTTCTTGAAAGACACCAAAACAATAAAGGAATAAAAGTAGATTTTCCATTTGTATAAACATCTTTTATTGGATATTCTGAACTTGGAGGGTCTGGATTTTCTCCCACGTCTCCCCTCCCTCAGAAGACTCATAGATTTGGGCTCCAGACCCCAAAGTAAAGACCTTTTTTCTGCCTGCTTTTGTAACACCAGTCCATCCAAAAACCATTCACTTCCTACAGCGAAGAATAAACAATGGGAGAGTCCACGTACAAACTGTTTTACAACGGGATAAACACATCAGTACCAGTGGGTCGGGTAACTTTCAAAACCTCTCAAAACTCATTCTGTGTGCCTTTTAAAGGTCCCCTATTATACTGTTCATCCATCAATATATCACAGCTCTCAGATATATCCAGAGCCTGTCTCTGATTGGCTGAAACCCCAAACAGATCATTGTAGCTTCCCATAATCCCCTCTGTTTCAGCCCTGTTTCCAAAGTGCTGATTCTCTGTCTGTTACTTTAGATGAAAATAAGGAGCCCCTCCCCACGCCCCTCTGAGAGAGATTTGGTTACAAATAACTCACCACACCAAGTACTTTCCTGTACTTAGTTCCGGCACTAAGAGCCCCGGCGCTTTTAACCCCAGGGCACTTAGTACAGATCGCGTTCACACCGGAGTACTTTTCCCTGAGGGAAGATTACGCAAATGAGCCGCTGACGTCACTTCTTCTTCTTCTGCGTTGGCTTTACTGGCAGGCCACAAACCACTTCACGGCGAGTACAGTAGGTGGCGGTAAGCACCTTAAAGTTGTTTGCAATCCGCTACAAAACAAGAGAAGAAGAAGAAGAAAAACTTCCCGCGTATACTGTCTGTTGTTTACCTTCCGACCTCAGACATGATGGAGATGGAGTCGACTGAAGTTGTGCTGTTTGTGCTCATGTTATACAGCTTTGTAACTTTGTTAATGCGGCCTGAGCCTATTCGGATCCGGAGCCGCCACACGTCGAATGCTATGGCACAGTTTCTTCAGCATCAAAGGCAGTTTAAAAGCCTTAGGAAAAGGATGGGCCGACGGAAAGCACACATGACTGCCATGTTTCACCGTAGGATGGCTGATGACGATGAGCGTTTTCACGCCCTAAGAACAGCAATGGTAAGTTCAGTAAATTATTAATACTATCTAATGTAGGATTTGTGGAGTTATGTAGAGCTAATTTGCGCCTTTGTATGTGTTCCAGATATGCAAATACTACGGGGCGCGTCGTGTCCCGCGCTCTCTCTGGGTGAACAATAGAACCTCGGCCTGGTGGGAGAACGTGGTGCCGACGTACACCGATGTGCAGTGGATCCAAGATTTCAGAATGTCCAAGCACTCTTTCCAATACCTCTGTAGTCGCCTGGAAGCAACGTTGGGGAGAAGCGACACCAACTTCCGGGAGTGTGTCCCTGTGGCTAAAAAAATCGCCATAGCACTGTGGAAACTTGCGACCAACTCTGAGTACAGGACCATCTCTCATTTGTTTGGAGTCGGCAGATCTACAGTGTGTTACTGTGTGCACGAGTTCTGCTCCTCTGTTGTGAGCATACTCCTTTGTGAGTTCATGCCATGGCCGAACGCTGAGAAGTTAGAGGAGATGGCGTTATTTTTTGAGCGCAGATGGGGTGTGCCACAGTGTGTAGGTGCACTAGATGGATCACACATCCCCATTCTGAGACCAGAGGAATACCACAACGAGTATTTCAACCGCAAAGGCTGGCACTCGCTCGTCCTGCAGGGTGTTGTGGATGGTAGAGGCCTCTTTTGGAATGTTTTTGTTGGCTTACCAGGTAGCATGCATGATAGCAGAGTGTTTGGCATGTCATCACTGTGTAGTTTTGCGGATAAGGGTGGTCTACTTCCTCATGTAACAAAGAATATTGGTGGACATGATGTGGGTTACTATATCCTTGGTGACTCAGCCTACACCCTGCAAAGATGGCTGATGAAACCTTTCCAAGGAAGGCTCACACCCGAGCAACTTGTGTACAATCACAAAACAAGCCGAGCACGAGTGGTGGTGGAGAACGCTTTTGGCAGACTGAAGGGCAGGTGGCGGTGCTTGATGAAAAGAAACGACTGCAAGATGGACAAGATAAAAATCCAGGTGGCAGCATGTTGCGTGTTACATAACCTTTGTGAAAGTAATGATGATGAGTACAGGGACGAATGGACTGCCTTACCGGCGACCCAGCTTGATGGGCCAGCGCCAGCCATTGCCGAGGCTGGGGGGCAAGACACACGCACAGCCCTTATGAGGCATCTGAACAGCGTGTAAATTGTACATTCTAAACAATAAATGTAAACATTGACAATAAAGCTGATCATTTCTACGGTGCTTTTGTTTCTCTCTTTCATTTTGCAGTCAAGACAGGCAACATTACGTGTAATAGTAGCCAAAACTAACATACATGTTAGTAAAAGTAAAGTGTCAGTTGTACATGTCACTAAACATTGTCAATATAAAATAAAGTGTCAGTTGTACTATATAATAACAATATAAAATAAGGATCTGTTTAATCGCCATGTCGGTTTTCTTTATTGCACTCTCAAGACATAACATGAAATAGAACAATTTTTATGTCGTAACTCTTCTATTATACGGCTCTGCTGTCAACAAATCTTGAAAACGGAGACGAGGGGAATGTAGAAATCGGTAAATCACTTCAGAAATGTATTGATAATTGTTCTGCTTTTTAATGTAAACTTGAATTCATAGTAAACTAGCTGCTTTTGAGCACTTTACTTTTTACATGGGCCATTTTGAACGTGACGTGACTGTATTCAAACTAAGTCACCATCTACCCCTAGTTTCATTTGGTGCATCAGTCTTTATTTTGCCCTATGCTGATACTAACCTAGCATTCACAACCCTAGTTTTTTTATGGTGTCATTTTGGAAATAAAAACATAAAAAATGGAAACTTTCATGTCATTTTTGGCCCATAGTGGACTCCATGTTGTGTTGTGTGTAGGGGAATTAAAAGTTTAGGTCTTTTAAAATGATATAAATTATCATATTTGTGTATGTGCCGCTGCCATTCCTCCACAAGGTTGCAACATTGATGATAAATAAATGACAAATAAAGCTTTGCCAGTTTATAACCGATGAAACATGATGGTATCAGAATACTCACTTACATGTGATGTATAGGATGCTACACAGGTCACTAAAGATACAGTGTCAGAAATAAGCAAGATGATTTAATCGCCATGTTGGTTTTCTTTATTGCAGCATATGACATAACATGAAATGAGAACAATTTTTTATTGTAAATAAAGTGACAAAGTGTCAGTTGGACATGTCAGTATAAAATAAAGTGATAACAGTAATAATATAAAATAAAAACTCAGCAGCATACACACCTTAGTGCAAAGTTGTGTGTCGTGTGTCAGTATTTACAAAAACCAAATAAACTCAACTTCACTAAACTATGCCTAAACTAGGCATAGGCTCAGCAGCAGACATTAACAGGGGCCACTATTTGGAGGAAGACCTGTTGGCTTTCACTAGCTGGGAAAGCACTTCCAGAAACCTAGTGTTAAATGCCGCATGTTGCTCATCCTGCCGCTCCTGGCGCAGCTCCTGGCGCAGCGCCAACACTTCATCCTGGTGCCGCTGGCGCTCCATCTGCAGCAGCGCCAGTTCTGACTGGCGCTCCATCGAGGTGATCATTCTGGCCTCCGCTTCCTGGGTCTGGCTGAACTGCACCATCTGATCTACGCGCAGCGACTCATTCGCCACGGCACGCTGGTCCTCCAACGCCTGGACGGTCTCGAGGAAAAGTGCATCCTGTGTCGGCTTTCCTAAGAGGGGAAAATAAGCAAGATACAAGATCAACAACCAGAGACATACATCATGTATTTTTTAGCTGCCTGGATTATAACAGACAAAGACTCATTCTGATAACTGCACTGGAACAACTCAACATCAAGGACATGGATTTCAAGTCAATATATGAAAGTAAATCAAGAAATGAAGCAAACAAGCTGATCTTCAAATTCTTCAAAAGCACTGGTCTGAGGACAAGGATTTAATAAATCAACAGTAGGTGGCGATATATGCTCCAAGTGGAAGCGATTTCTTACCGGAAGTCATGTGACCTCTAGCCCGGATGTTTACAATGTTTGTAAGAGAGTAAAAAGGCGCGAAATTTTCTCTTTCACGCTGTTTCATAATTGTACCAAGAAGGAAATAAACATGATTGTGAACATCTGTTCCATGCGTAACGTTCTTTCAAGACAAAGTTACAGTGTGTGTACCTTTGCGTTTGGTTGCCGGTAAGGGGGACGAGCAAGTGAGCAAGCTCTGATCTCCAACGCCAAGAACCTCGCTTGTTTCCAATACCGAGTGTTGCTGATTTTCCTCGCCTGAAACACATGATTAGTTCCATGAGTTAGTGAAGCAAATTACAGAAACACTGCACAGTTATTCACTAGTCAAAACGTTTTAATAGCGGCCGAGAATATCTAGCTAGCTAGATGTTATTAGCCAGCTCGGGGCCAGTGTTAGCTAGTTTAGCCTAGCTTGATCTACTGAGCAAATAAAAGTACATCTGAGACCATTATTGTGCAGATTAAAACCCCAGTGCATGTAGTTGCTTTTACCTTCGTCGTTGTCGCCCTCTAAATTCGCCGTTGGAGCGGCCTCCGATGCCATACTGCCCGAATCAAGGCTCGATGCTGTACCCGTGAATGATGGTCTGCTCCCAAGCAAAGCATCCAAGCGGTCAAACCATTTAGTGGTCCTCCGGTCGTTACCACTTTTATTGTTCCAGTCTTTAGTTTTCTTGTAGTCCTGGCGGAGTTTCTTGATTTTCAGCCGGCATGCCAAGGCGCTGTGCACGATTTCCATCTCAAGCAACAACTTCGAACAACGATCGAAGATCTTGGAATTGGGTACTGGCTTCAACAGCATTCCCTGCGTCGTGTCCTCGGCGTAGATGTCCAGAAGCGCTGATACCTCCTCATCAGTCCATCGCTCGGATTTCTTCATGTTTGTCATTATTTCACTGCGTTAAAAAACAAACTACTACTTCGTTGGTGCGCTGAGGTTGTTGTAGCGAGGCAAAACAATGGCGGCTCTACACAACATTTCCAGAGTTGTACGGGGCGTGGTTTGCAATTCGCCCAGCCAATCAGCACTGGGGCACTTTTGGGGCACTTTTCACCCACAGAAAAGTACGCTCTCTCAGCTGGCTCTAAAAATGGGGGTAAAAGTACCCGAGATTAAGTACGATTTTTGGTGTGAACGCGACATAAGGGGTACTCACGGAACTAAAACGCGAAAAGTACGGTGAAAGTACTCCGGTGTGAACGCGGCTAATGGTGCTCTAGGAGGAGATTCAGGTGATAAGGTGGGGGGGGGGGGGGGGGGGGGTCGGTTACCTTGGTTGCTGATTGGCTAATGGTTACACAAGACAAAACATCGTTATGACATCACAAAGTGGCCAAAATCTGATCAGCTCATTTTCAGACAGGTTTTTATATAAATGGATCAGGACAAAAAGAGAGAGAATCTTTGTTCCTGAAACTTTCAGAGTCTCTTTACACAGAGGGGACACATGTTGATGAAGAAGAGACATGAAGAAGAGGGGACACATGTTGATGTAGAAGAGACATGAAGAAGAGGGGACACATGTTGATGTAGAAGAGACATGAAGAAGAGGGGACACATGTTGATGTAGAAGAGACGTGAAGAAGAGGGGACACATGTTGATGTAGAAGAGACGTGAAGAAGAGGGGACACATGTTGATGTAGAAGAGACATGAAGAAGAGGGGACACATGTTGATGTAGAAGAGACATGAAGAAGAGGGGACACATGTTGATGTAGAAGAGACATGAAGAAGAGGGGACACATGTTGATGTAGAAGAGACATGAAGAAGAGGGGACACATGTTGATGTAGAAGAGACATGAAGAAGAGGGGACACATGTTGATGTAGAAGAGACATGAAGAAGAGGGGACACATGTTGATGTAGAAGAGACATGAAGAAGAGGGGACACATGTTGATGTAGAAGAGACATGAAGAAGAGGGGACACATGTTGATGTAGAAGAGACATGAAGAAGAGGGGACACATGTTGATGCAGAAGAGACATGAAGAAGTGGATTTTGCACAATAGGTGACCTTTAAAACACACAAATCCTCCAAATAGTGGACGCTTAACTCTTCGATCATCCAGTCGTCACACACGGACATTTTCCTGAACCTCTGTGACCCGAAAAACTCTAAATTAAACATCCAAATCACACTTAAAAATGTGTGGAGCACGGGGAATATAGAAGTATCTTTCAATGGTTTTACGCTAAACTAATGTTCCACCATTCATGATTCATAATGCACTTTGTAAATGCCTATATTTCAAGTGGTTTTTATATTAAATCATATTTAAAGTTGAGAAATTATTCAGTAAAATCTCAACATTTCTCCCAAAAAAGGATGTTTTAATGTCACTTTCCAAAGTGACAAAATGGTCTGTATTGTCTAAGCTTTCTTATTGTTTCATGTCATTTAGGAGTGAGTAAACTGCTAATCGTTTGCATGACTTGACAAAGAAAGACAAACATGTACGTGACACTTATTTCTTTTGGCTTTTACTTCCAAATCTTGTTTCAGTTCTTCTCTTGAAGGCACTCGCTGGTGGAGGAGGAAGCTAGAGAGGTCTTTTTTAAGAGATATCATGAATCAGATTTATTATATTTAACATTAAAGGGGCCACATCCTGCTGATGTTCAGGTGTATATCAGTATGTAGTGTCTCTACTTTAAAGAGTCCTCTCCTGCTGATGTTCAGGTGTATATCAGTATGTAGTGTCTCTACTTTAAAAGGTCCTCTCCTGCTGATGTTCAGGTGTATATCAGTATGTAGTGTCTCTACTTTAAAGAGTCCTCTCCTGCTGATGTTCAGGTGTATATCAGTATTTAGTGTCTCTACTTTAAAGAGTCCTCTCCTGCTGATGTTCAGGTGTATATCAGTATTTAGTGTCTCTACTTTAAAGAGTCCTCTCCTGCTGATGTTCAGGTGTATATCAGTATGTAGTGTCTCTACTTTAAAGAGTCCTATCCTGCTGATGTTCAGGTGTATATCAGTATGTAGTGTCTCTACTTTAAAGAGTCCTCTCCTGCTGATGTTCAGGTGTATATCAGTATGTAGTGTCTCTACTTTAAAGAGTCCTCTCCTGCTGATGTTCAGGTGTATATCAGTATGTAGTGTCTCTACTTTAAAGAGTCCTCTCCTGCTGATGTTCAGGTGTATATCAGTATGTAGTGTCTCTACTTTAAAGAGTCCTCTCCTGCTGATGTTCAGGTGTATATCAGTATGTAGTGTCTCTACTTTAAAGAGTCCTCTCCTGCTGATGTTCAGTTGTATATCAGTATGTAGAGTCTCTACTTTAAAGAGTCCTCTCCTGCTGATGTTCAGGTGTATATCAGTATGTAGTGTCTCTACTTTAAAGAGTCCTCTCCTGCTGATGTTCAGGTGTATATCAGTATGTAGTGTCTCTACTTTAAAGAGTCCTATCCTGCTGATGTTCAGGTGTATATCAGTATGTAGTGTCTCTACTTTAAAGAGTCCTCTCCTGCTGATGTCCAGGTTTATATCAGTATGTAGTGTCTCTACTTTAAAGAGTTCTCTCCTGCTGATGTTCAGGTGTATATCAGTATTTAGTGTCTCTACTTTAAAGAGTCCTCTCCTGCTGATGTTGAGGTGTATATCAGTATGTAGTGTCTCTACTTTAAAGAGGCCTCTCCTGCTGATGTTCAGGTGTATATCGGTATGTAGTGTCTCTACTTTAAAGAGTCCTCTCCTGCTGATGTTCAGGTGTATATCAGTATGTATTGTCTCTACTTTAAAGAGTCCTCTCCTGCTGATGTTCAGGTTCATATCAGTATGTAGTGTCTCTACTTTAAAGAGTTCTTTATTTCTGGATAATTTACACGTCAATATTAGATTTCTCGGCACAAATGTGGCTTCAATAAACACATTTCTGACAGAGAAACGGTCTGAGAAGTTTCCGTCTGGAGGTCATGTGGTGCTCAAACTGAAGGTCGTATTGCTTCATATTTTAAAGATGCCGTTTGTAAATATTCTATAAATCCACCACCTTTTCTCCACCTTACAAACGGCATATTTGTAACATCAACTCTCTACATAAAGCACGTGGTCTGGGCTCAGAAGGCAAAGAATAATGCACATGTATTATTATCTTTAAGGTGAGGATGATGAATGTGTAGTTTAGGAGATGAAACCTCACGATGACACGAAGAGGAGACACATTGCAGGACACTAATATGCACAAATGTGGTTTAATTTGTATTTTAATGTAATTTCTTGTGTAATGAAAACTTAAAATGCATCAAATCAAACAAAGAAATACATACACATACTAAGATGTATTTCCTGTATGGTTTTGTTTCTTTGTGTGTGTATGTATTTGATGTCATTAGATTGTTGTTTCAGTGTGTTTTGAATGGACGTACCTTTTGTTGTTGTTGTCATATTGCAGTTTTAAGAACACTTGCAAAGCACGGTGGACGAAAAGGCCATACAATAACTGGATTTAATACATTTAACACCTCACATTTTGATTTATTCGACGCCTTTTTGAAGGATGCATTGATACCCTGTCTTCAGAAGACACTTCATCTCCTCACATGTGCGCACAAACGAAAAGCAGCATTATATATATGAAGGGCAATCAGAGGTGAAACTAAAAAGATTATAAAAACAAATCACAGTAAATGATAAAAGTGTTTTTTAAGCATGATTAGGCAGAAGTAAAAACAAGCAAACCGGTGATGATACAAATGCTGAACACACACTCACACACTCTTGCACATGGATATGGACCACCCTGATTAACACTTTGCAAAATAAAGCAATTAAGTGGTTTTGTATCAGTCCATTAAAAAGATCATTCTCATATATGGAAAGCCTGCATACAGAGAATAATACTAACAAATATTCAGCAATAATCTGCGTGGTGTCATCACATGATCTGATATGAAAAACAACATTTGGCTATGATAAAAAAAGGTTAGAATTATGTGGTTTTTTTGGACATCGTACCCTGAATTCACTCTCCTCAACCAAGAACCCTGATTGGCCAGTGGTGTGTACCGTAGTGGGTTTCCATTGGTCGATTAAATAAACGCGTTAGGATGAAACAATTTTCTTTTACTGACAAAACATCCGATTTCTCTTGTTGCCGTTTAGTGTGGAAACAAAAAATATTGACCTTAAATCAAGATTCTGATTCTCCTCAAATCCACAGTTCTGTGATACGCAAGTGGTAGTACTTCCAAAAAAAAAAGGGCTGCGTCGCATATAAAGAAAATATTTGGTAATGTCTTTTTATGTAAATTCTTCATCCAAAAAGTGGCACTTCTTTAGTCCTTGAATGATAAAATAAATTGTGTGGTGCAGAGAAGCAAAAAGGACTGACTATCACACCGAATTAAAAAAATAACCCTTTTGTTAAGGAATAATTCTTCTAGATATCTAACCTTTTGCTCTGTGACCGGTCAACTTGACTGGCACGAAGGGTAATTGTTGTGGGAACACTGAGGCACTTCTTTATCGGTGTTTGTGGGCTCTAGGATGTGAAATCCTTGAGGCCATGAGTGTCGGACGCAGGTGGCTCAGTGTTTAGTCTACTCCTTCAGAGATGTTGATTTCTCTCTGTGAACCAGTTAAAAGGTCTAGCATAGAGAGAGGCTCTTCAGAATTGACGTGGCAACTCTACCGTGTAGTCAGAACCTCTGACTCTTTGATTTGTGATGTGAATCCTCCGGCCGAATACTCTGAATAAACCCATCAGTGTTTGACATCAAAGCTCCAACTCTCACCGTGTCTCCTTCCTGAGTCGGTGACTCCATGCATTGCTACACAGAAGTTTCCTCCACAAATTGGCGTTGTCGGCAGGATACCAACAGATCTTCAGAGACTGGTAAGTGTGATTTCAAATCTACATTTGGACATTGCCTTACCAGAATCTGTGATTGACGGTATCCTAAAATTATCTGTGAAGCTAAGCGGCTGCGTTTCGTTTTGGTTAATGAACATTTGGGGCTAGTAACCCCAGGGGATCATCCAGGGACTCTGTCTTGGCTGGTTCCCTCTGTGTGTGCTGCTCGGGACGTATGTGCCGTGCAGGCATACACGGAGATGTTTAAAAAGACCTTAATGAGGGCAGCAGTAAAGTGGAACTTCTGTGTGAAATCAAAATAGAGATTTGTAATGAACAAATCGCCGAGATTCCGGGGGTTTCAGCGGCCAACACTAGCAGTTAACTCAAGCAGCCAGAGATATTACCCCCAGCGCCTCTAAAAAAAACACGGCTCCAGCTGCGGCTCCGGGGAATGTGTGTAAAATACCTCCCCGTATCTGCATGAGCTGGTGAAGTGAACTCAGAGGGAGAAAATCACAGCTTTTGTCTATAGCTTTAACTCACACCACCGCCGTCTCTATTAAAAACGAGACGGTTTAAAAGCACTCTCGTGGCTTGTGACCGTTTACGACGTGCTGGCAGGTGCGAGGTGCGTGCATTACCTGATGCGACAGGCTCCCTACATTGCTGGAGGAGCTGGTGCCGGTCCGGGGTGCATACATACAATTATAGGCTAATTGATCATGGGTGGGCAGTGGCATGCAAGTGTAGAACAAAACTGTGTTTCATCGTTGTGATGAACATGATGGCAGGTGTATAGGCTGGTCGAGTAGGACTACAGTTAACTGTGTAGTTTCGGATAGAAAGGGTAGAGGAGAAAAAAGTCTATGTGCTCCTGATCGGGGGGGGCATAGCACCACTAGAACAGGGATAGTGGGGTCGCAAGAGGATAAGCTAGTTATTGCTCTTGGACAGTCTTCAGGCACCGATCAAGGACTTGTATACAAGGGTGGGTGCGCGAGTCAAGGTGCCCCACTGGGTTCCCCATTGGGGAGAGATCATATCCCTACTCCCTCTGAAACCTCTTTAATCCGGACTAAATTGAGCTGGATGAACTTTGCTGTCGCACTGGTGTTTATTACGAGTTCATCATGTTTGTTTGTCTGATTGTTTGTATCAGGGGTCTATATTGGTTTGTCTAACCGCCTCTAAAATCTGTCTGCTGTTTTAGGTCAATGTTGTATTATTTGTTTAATTTATTCTTAAATCTATGTATTGTATGGTAATAATGAAAAAAAAACGTTATGTATGGAACACATTCCGAAACAAAGCTGATAAGACAGAACTAGACTGAGACATAATACAAATTATTGTTGAAACATTTTGCGCTGTTGCTGCAAAATGGAAACTTTGTTGATTATCTATTCCAACTGGCCACTGGAATCAGATAATTAATATAAGTTGAAGTTTTAATTACAGTTTTAATTATAGTTTAACATTCTTTATTAAACTGCTTCAAATTATTTCTCGTATCAACCAATTGGTCTCCATAGACATTACTAAAATTATAAATGTGTTAAACTACTGACAAGTTTTCTGAAACCGAGCTTATGAACAAAAGAGTAAAGGTCGCTGGTTAAGCCAGGATCAATATATTTGTTGACGTTTTCATTACAGTGTGCATAATAAATGTGTTAAATGAATTGAGCAATTCTTTAAAAAGTATAATGTTGCAATCTCTTTACAATAAGTAATTACAGTTAAAAAAAGTAGATGTTGTTTTCCAAGGGCCTCTCCTTCACAGCCCTACACTTTAAATCATGAGACTTTCAAATCATAACAGACAGAGATCGGTATCACTTTGTGTTGCAAGCCAAATCCATGTAAAGGTTCTACTTGAGCCCAATTTAAATACCATAAAGAAAGTATTGAACCCAGCTCAAGCTAAATGTCAAATGTATTTAATTAAGGTGCAAGTGTTTAGATTTATTTAAAATGTTCTAATCTCAGCTTCTTTCGAGTTCAGTCTAAGCAACAAATTGTTTCTCATAACATTCTCACTGCTGTCCCAAATGTTTTAACCTTGGGCAGACAAGCTGTTCACACACCCACACACACCCACACACTTTGGATAAGTAGTCACCTTATCCACATTGTAAATTGTTGCCTTCTTTAAAGTTATTAGTAATTTAAGATTAATTATTAAATTAAATGTGGTACATAAGATAAAATAAATAAAATAACTTTGACTTGATCATTTTGTTCACAACATTAGACCTGTCCTCTAATCTCTACTAGAATAAGATACGTGTGCATGTTTGGATGTTTTAACACTCCTGTAATGTACCTAATCTTGATATCCTTTTCATTACAGAGCTGGGAAAATGGTGTATTGATTAGATTCTGATCCGTGCACGTCCAATTTTGACTGACTTTAGTTCTAATGTTAATGTTAATTTGACTTCAACCCATAAGTAATTATTTAAATGAACTCTAAATCTCACATGATGATGGATTAGGGTTCCACATTTCTTCCACTAATTTGTTTTACAATTAGGCTAAAGGTAAAGAGAGACATTGATGACCTTGTGTCCCTTTTGTTAGTACGTGGTTCCATTTTGTCTATGGCCTTGGACGGCTTCACTAAAAGTCACCCAGTTCTGCCCTGCTGCAGTCCGGCTGAGTGCAGTCACAGAGATGCTATGGCTGCTCTACATGACATTAATGGTCTGGTCTGAGAATGGACACCATTTCCTGCTCCCAGAGAGAATGACACTCCTCAAACTGAACATTACAGCCGTTGATACTGTCTCACATGGGTCTGCTCCCCCCCACTGAGCCATGAACTGAAAGCATGACATCTGCTATGAACACTTGGAAGCCTCCCTGTCACACCAGCACCAACCCTTGGGTCAGTCAGATGAGACTAACGGCTTCACTTAGGGCATTTGGTTCAGATACATGACTCTCGTTACCGCAGAGTGGGTTGTTTTTAAGGCTATTTATACTGCTATGATGCCTGTAAGTTGGCGAGCTGGTAAAAGCCCCTACTATTGTTTCAAATAGGCCTAATGTCAGGGGTCTCTTAATGTCTAGTTCTATATGTATTCACATTATATAGACAATGTTTCCACCTGGTAAAACTAAAGGCTGCACGAAACTCAGGCTACAATACAACCATTCTGTTCTGCTCTAACAATTCAATTTATAGATTGTACATCAAAACAATTAGCTTTTATTGTTTCCAATGATAACGTCACCTTAAGTGGAGGAATGCAAACCTGTTTTCAAATGTAAGGTTTTGATTTTGTTTGACATTTCTCAGTAATGACACCCTCAGACACCCAGTATCATTCATGCTATGCCATCAGTAATAACTCAGATGTTAAAGGGATGAAACTTTTCCTCCCAAATCAGATATGCTTTGTTTTTCAACAAATGTATCAATTTCCTGCATAATATATGTTTATCACAATGGTTTTTTGTAAGCTGCACACAGGTGATACTGAGTCTTCTCGATTAATAGATTATAAACTATACCATGTTTAAATAGACTCCTAAGTTATTATTTCATATGTACCATATGTAAGAAAAGGGAGGGAAGAGTCAATTATATTGAGTAATTTATATTGAGTAAGTTATTTTATATGGGTAATTTATTTCTCAAACCTATGTTTTATGGAAGAGACAAAATATTTCTGATAAACTAATATTTTATCAAAAGGTAAATGGTGAATTAATATACATTTAGAATCATTGAGAAGGGGTTATATCCACAGGGACAAGCTCACCTTTAACTTACAATAACATTTCTCTGCTATGGACTGATGAGTATATGATTCTTGCATGTTAAATGACTAACACAAACCTTCAAAATGATAATGTGCATGTGTCAGGAAGGCTCCCAAATCATTCTGAGCGGCCTATCCTATTTTTGTAATTAAATGATAATGTGCTAATCCATTACTTTGAGTTGTCTTCACTCAGAAAAACATCCCTATCAAGTGTTAACCCAATAACTAGGACAGCTCTCAAGGCCAAGGGTCAGAGAGAGAGGGTCACACTCTCCAGGTGCAGAGAGCACCCCCAGCCACGTGCAAGGAAGCACGAGGTCGTTCGAGATGAGAGGATGCTTCTCTTCACCTTTCTGATAAGAGGGGGTTCTTCTCTTCATCTTTCTGCTCGGTGGGCTCTAGCAGACAACCCTGCAGGACGAGCGAGGGCTTCAGAGGCTTCTATAATACAAGGTTCCATGTTTCTTGGAGGAGTTTGATGTCTTCCTAACCTCTCCCATCACGGGGGGGGACCTGGATGCATCAGGAATACACAGTTGTACTCAAGCAGATAGCAGAAGGAATACCGGCAGATGAGCCTCCGTCTCACTGGGGGTCAGCTACAGTGCTCACTGAATGAGCCACACAAAAGCAGAGCAATTGGGGGGTTGAAATATGGCGCTCTGATGAAGAAGAGCTTGAGCCAATCAGCACCTCAGTGCTAATCTACAGTATCAGGATGCCATTACACACCAGACACTCGGTGTCATAAAGGGAGGAGGAGAAGGAAGACTGACGGACATGTTCTTCCAGCTCTCGTACAAAGATGAACTTTGAATTGAATGTCCAGATGTTGAAAGATGTACAATTAATGATTGTTTTTTTATATTTCCAATGATGTGTTAAATAGTGGTGATAAATATATTTAGTCAGATCAGATTACACTTTCACACTAAACAAAATTAATAAATAAATATTCTCAGATTATATTGAATAATAAGATATTTCTAATATTATAACAGATAATGTTAATATCCTTAATCGTCCAGCAATCAGGCTTAACAACACTACTCTTTAATGTATTGTCCATGAACAGACAGACCTACAATGATGTTTCAAGTACTGGATTAATTTAATTAATATTTATAATAATTCATATAACAATTATGTAGCATATTTGATCCTCAAATTAGAGAAGTATAATTTAAAGAAATTGATATTCTATATTCAACATTAGATAAACACAGAAGAACCCTTTCCAAGTACCATAAGTAGATTTTCAGGTAAGTATGGCTAATAAGAATAATTGATAGACTTAATTTGGTACAGATCAGTTGTAGCATTTACAAATGTATGAATTAAAGTTTTAAGAATGTTTAATCTTTCCTTTCCAGGTTTTTACAAAAGTCTTTGAATATTTGCCTAACGTTTCCTTTTCAGATTTTGAACAATGTACTTGACTAAAATGAATGTATTGATTTTACTAAGACTAAGTGCCTTACTCTTGGCTAAAGCGTAATTAAGTAAACGTAAAGTAATCCTAAAATTGAAGACACTGCAACTTTGCTGATTACAGATTGATCAAATCACCACTGTGAATTTATGCCTTAGCTGGATCTCTTATGATCCTAAGTTTTAAATGCTTTTGACTAGTGATTGCCTTAAAGCAAATCTTTAAGCTGTTTCTGGTTTTGATTTTATAGTTTGATAAATGACATTAACTAATGGTTTAAAATGATAAAAGATATTAGTTTAAAACAAATATTTTGCTATTATGTATCTGTGTTTTATGTGTGTTCATTATTGTACTTATTGACAAAAGATGCTCCAAACACTGATGAGAGATAATTTTTCCTATTATGATTGGCTGTATCAATCATTGTGATTGAATGTTTCAATCTTATTCTACTTTGTGATGTAATTGAATGTAAGGTGAGACCACACTCAAATCTGAAGACGCCTATTGATTTAAGTATTGACCAGAATTATTATTAGACTAATGTTTTAAGGTTATCAAAAATGATAAAAAGAGAGGAACTGTTAAGGAATAATTCTTCTAGATATCTAACCTTTTGCTCTGTGACCGGTCAACTTGACTGGCACGAAGGGTAATTGTTGTGGGAACACTGAGGCACTTCTTTATCGGTGTTTGTGGGCTCTAGGATGTGAAATCCTTGAGGCCATGAGTGTCGGACGCAGGTGGCTCAGTGTTTAGTCTACTCCTTCAGAGATGTTGATTTCTCTCTGTGAACCAGTTAAAAGGTCTAGCATAGAGAGAGGCTCTTCAGAATTGACGTGGCAACTCTACCGTGTAGTCAGAACCTCTGACTCTTTGATTTGTGATGTGAATCCTCCGGCCGAATACTCTGAATAAACCCATCAGTGTTTGACATCAAAGCTCCAACTCTCACCATGTCTCCTTCCTGAGTCGGTGACTCCATGCATTGCTACACAGAAGTTTCCTCCACATCTTTGATTTCACACATTTTAAAATGGCCTTCTTGGTGTTTTCTCTCCTTAAATTGTCCAAAGATCTTCATTCATTCGTAACATCTCCCTCCTTCAGTCCTTATATGGCCATCAGCTTCCTGTGGCTCCTCCCACTTCAGTCCTTATTATGGTCAAAACATTCCTTAGAGTCCGTGAGCTCGTCCTCCTTTTAGGTCCATTCATGGGAAAAACAACATCCTGTGTGTTTTAGTATCCGACCTTCACTGAGGTCAAAGGTCAAAGGTCAGTGACTTTGTTCTCCAGCGCGGCGGCGATCTGTTGGAGGCGGAGCGTCAGCTGCTTATTCTGGGCCGCCGGGTCCTCGTCCAGAGACTTGATGATCTGGAAAAGACGACAAAATGACGTAACGTTTGGGTAAAGATTCAGGTTCTGCTTTTTGACTCGTAATGCAGAAACATAAAACATTACACTGAAGCATCGAAGAGACAGCATTCTACAAAGAGTGCCACAGTGACGCGTCCTAAAACACGTAAGTAAACTCCTTCCGGTTCCTTCTACAAAAACGCAATCCAATTTCTCCATAGGATTTTGGAAAATAGCTGGAAATAAGGTCTGTGGTTGAAACACATTGAAGAGACGGATCATGTTTTGTTCAGGATAATCTCCACATGTCTACCCTACTTTTATAATTTTCTAATCATAAATCTAGTCGCCTGAAGCAAAATGCTAACGTTATACTATAAACGAACTACAGCAGGGTCGCTGCTTCAACGTCACGCCAACTTAAGATCCATATTCAAACATACAGATTCTAAATGGTACGAGTTGAAGCGTTTGTTTGAACAGTTTGCAGGAGGCAGGAACTTGCTTTCAAGCAGAACAGGGCAAACAAACTTAGCGGGAGTGTTTACGTGTTCGGTGTAATGACGTACAACGTCCTCCACAACTTCTGTAGTCCTATTCAGCCACTTGGTAACAACCATCGTTTTTCAGACACGTAAACTCTTCAGAAATCACCAGTGGGGTCACTGCTGATGGATTTATTGTCGTAGAACAAAACGTGATCTGTCTCTTCAATGTGTCTCAACCACAAACCTTATTATCCTAAACCCTATGGAGAAATTGCATTGTTTTTTGTCGAAGGAACCGGAAGTGGTAAAAAGTGCTAACTTACTTCCGGGTTTTAGGACGCGTCACTGTGGCACTCTATTGGATTGATTTGCTAATATGACAGAAAGTATCAAATGTACAAGCGTTACAGTAAAGATTTTTACTGTTAGAGATTTACTGTTTTTTTTACAGAAATACGACTTTTTCCGATTTTGAATTTAGTTTCAGAATTTTGAGTTTTTTTCAAATGTTTTTTAATTTTGACTTTTATTCTCAAATTGTTGACTTTTTTCAAATTATGATTTCTTTTCAGAATTTTGACTTTTTTTCAAATGTTTCTTAATTTTGGACTTTTTTCAGATTTAGATATTTTTTCTCAGAATTTTGACTTTTTCAAATTTCTCAGAATTTCTTCAAATTATTCATAATGTTGACTTTTTTTCAAATTTTTCAGAATTTAGACTGTTTTTCTCCAAGTATTGACTTTTCTCAAAATGTTGACTCGAAAACCACCATATTCCTATTTGACAGAAAGCCGTTTCTCACCACATCGTAGTACTTGCTGGCGTACTGGTACAGCTGATGTAAGGCCAACTCGGTGTTCAGCTCGTGTGTGTGTTGCTACAAAACAAAGGTTCAAACGCGTTAAAAAATCACCTAAAAATAGACATTTCCCATGTTCTGTTATTAAAATGAGTTTCTTTACATACCCTGGAAACTTCAGCAAGGTGTGTGTTCATGTCCTGATCGCTGATAGGGACCATCTCTCTGATGCCCTTGTAGTAACTAGAGAGAACACACACACACACACACACACACACACACACACACACACACACACACACACACACACACACACACACACACACCTTTGAAACCCTTACAAAAAGCACATTTGCTGCTATAAGCAAACTGGGCTTTGATGTACTGTAAACTACTGGGGGAAAAGATATTTAATAATAACAATGTTCTTATTTGTAAGTTGATATTTTAAGCTTTAACTGATGCATCCAAATGCATCCACGCTGCTGTGCACTAATATATAAACACACATCTGTCCTGTGTATTTAATAAAACACACTCACTCGTCCACCATCTTCTTGTACGTGGAAATCTCTTTTGCGTAGAGCAGCTTGTTGCTAGGAGACTCCTGCAGGGAAACAGAGGAATATCTTTTAATTATTTGCAAATCGTCTCTTAGAATGATATGAAACGCAAAATGAGAAGTAAACAAGACGCTCTTCGTGCAGGATTTGGACTTTTTTTTCCTTCTGATTTTTGACTTTTTCCGATTTGTGTCTTTTTCAAATGTTTGATTTTTTCACTTTACAATAAGAATACCCGTATAAAGGTAAAATAGTTTGTAATTCATTTATTAATTAGGTTGTGAACACTTTATAAATCATTAATAAGCTTTTATAAGACATGAGATAAACAGGGCAACTGTGACCGGTTGCTTGCCAAATAGTGAGCCCACATTTATCTGTACTGCTAAGCCTTATTATTAGAAATGGTAGTAACTCATTAATACATGGGAATGTGTGTTTTAAACTTTACAATAAGGCTCCCTTTTGGCAGTTATAAATGTTAGTAACTCATAAATAAATGGTCATAAAGAGATGCCAAGAAACATCAAGATGGATGGGGTTCAATCAACTCAGTGAACAACAGATACCAAGGATGCTGGCTGATGAAGAAGACGAAGTTAGCTAATGGCGCATTTCCACTGCAGCGCGAAGCACAGTTTAAGCGTAGCACGGTTTAAGCGTGCCGTGCCAAACCCGGCCCGTTTTTTTGCGTTTCCAAGGGGTAGTTACGGCTAGCGGGTACTTTTTCACAGTTTTTCTGGCTCTCCAAAATCCAGTTTCTTTCCGGGCCAACAACCGGTTAGTAAAAACCATGAATTAATGCTTTGACAAGTCTGCAGACAGACGGCAGGCGAAACGCCTTTTAAAATGCGTGTTTTCTGAATGGAGATTGGCTAAGCTAACGCAGTATATGCTCCGACCATCCACACTCACAACAACGTCCTACAGACATAAATAAACCAGAGACTGTATTCGCCATGACACAGGCAGTCTGTGGTTTGTACTTGTTTCACTTTTGTCTAGTTTCTGAAGAGATATGAGGAGCTGTGAGCTCTGAGTGCTAACAGCTAACGGCTGTGTTGGTTTTATGGTTCGCATTGAATATGACGTCACGGCTCCGCCTACACTGCGTTACTATAGTTACTGCCCCAGTTCCTAAACTGTAATGGAGTGTTTACAACCTAATTAATAACCTAATTAGAAACCCTTTATGAATCCTTTATAAGGGTAGTCTTATTGTAAAGTGGTACCGGTTTTTCTTCAGATTCTTTCACAATTTTGACTTTTTCAGATTTGAGTCTTTTCTCAGATTTTTGCCTTTTTTTTCAATGTTAAGATTTTGGCCAATTTTCAGAATTTGGACTTTTCTTCAGATTTCTGACATAAGGATCACTTTAACAGAAATACTTTAAGATAAAGGGACGTTTCTCCGTATGGGATGCATGTTACAAAAGACCTAAGAGTTTTCTCAAACAGTAGGTCTACTATATTCTATTTTATTTTATTTACTTGCACTATTGTATCTGTGTTATTGTGTTGCACTGTAGGAGGAGCCTGTGACCTCAGATCTTCATTGAGATATCCACACCGTAGCTATGTACACAATAAAAGCCCTGAATCCTTGAACGTTTCTCTAGGAGTTAAATGTAATGTTTTTTTGCACTCACTCTGCTGAGTTTGTGCTCCGTCTTGGTGCAGGCGTCCATGAATGTCTGAGCGACGACGTGCAGCGACGCGTCCACGACCTCCGTCACGTGAACGTCTACGATGAACTGAGGGTTCCTCAGGATGTTCACCCAGAACCGCAGGGGCAAGCTGGGGAGACAAAGACCCCGTCAGAACTAATCACACACTCTTAGGTTTATTTATTTATTATTTTATTAGAATTAAGACTTTATTTTCAGAAAAACAAAAAAAGATTGTGAGAATTCTGAGCATTTTTTTTTTTAATAAATACAGTGATAAAAACAATCATATTTATTTGAAAGTGTTTGCTAACAGAGGTTGCATTTGGTATTATTGATACAAATAAATACATATATTTTACACAAACTCAATTTATGCACATTCATTTGACCATGAATAACATTTTTTAGCACTTTTGTTGAAAAACAATGATTATTTTATCAAAAGTTTGGGCACTTTTCATTCAATAGTAAGACTATAAAATAGATTGAATGATTCCTGTACTGTACAACCTTAATGTATTTGGTTAACTTGAATACAACTAGAATATATAAGATAAGTACCAGGTATACAACTTGTGGTACTTGTACACACAGTACTCGTCTTGTGTAATACTTGTACACACAGTACTCGTCTTGTATAATACTTGTGGTACTTGTACACACAGTACTCGTTGTGTATCTGTTGGTCTTCCAGATGTGCAGCGTCTCCTCGTCCACGTTGTCGTGTCGCTCCGCCTGCTCGTCCAGGAAGTCGAAGAAGTATTTAACGGCCGGAGGAACAACGGCCCCTGAACACAACACGCTGCGGAAGAAGTCGTCCACAAACTCCTGCAGAGTGCCCTGAAACACACACACACACACACACACACACACGTTTATATACTGCAGGGGTGTCCAAACTGTTTTCACTGAGGGCCACATACAGAAAGATATAGGAAGGGCTGGGCCGCTCACTAGAGGTGAGGTACATGTCCTCATAAGTGAAGTTATAAGTTAGCTAAATCAATCAAATGTGGGTAAATGATTCTTGATGATTGAATATGCTTTAAGAAACATCACAGCTCTCCGTAGGGTAGCATGTATTCTGTTAGCAGCTCATTCCTTAGAACAGAAGCTTCAGATTGATTATAATAAGGGGAAATATGAAGGGTACATTTCAAGCTTGTTATGTAAATAAGTTATTGTTTTTTTTTCTTATCAACTTAGATTAGTTGGAAAATGTTTTCAACTTGAATTGACTAAATGTATTTGTAAAGTGGGCTTACTAACACATGAATACTGTGTAATATATTAGTGCATATCTATTTAAGATTGGATTGAAGGTATACAAGTCCTCGTGTCTCACCTTGACGGACAGCAGTCTGGTGAGGTAGATCTCGGTGATGGCCTTCGTCATGGACTTGTCTTTCATGCTTCCTCTCTTCGACTTCCCCTCGTCCATTTCATCTGCCGGACGCACCAGGTGGAAGGTGTGGTCGTCCTCCAGCAGAGCGTTCTCTGAAAGGGAGGAGAGGTTATGATACCCCTGCCCGAAAGTCAGGAAACACGCAGGAAACACAACTAAAAACACATTCAGCTAGGTATTTATTTAGTATTAATATAAAGAGTCAAGGGTGTTAGTGTGTGTGTGTGTGTGTGGTGTGTGTGTGTGTGTGTGTGTGTGTGTGTGTGTGTGTGTGTGTGTGTGTGTGTGTGTGTGTGTGTGTGTGTGTGTGTGTGTGTGTGTGTGTGTGTGTGTGTGTGTGTGTGTGCACATACTCTCTTCGTAGTTGTCTTGGTGCTGGTGGAAGGACTGTGAGTGTAGAACTCTGGAGAGAACCAGCATGGCGTTATCTCGAACCTGAAAGAAATCACAGGGAAACATACGACTAAATATATATATATATATATATATATATATATAATATCCTGCTTTCTAATCTATTTCATGTAAATCGGCGCTTCAATAGTTTTTTATTTGTCAGACAGTTATAGATTTAGTGTACTGGGTTAATGTATACTCTTTTCATTTCTACTTATGTGCAATGCCATGTCTCTTTATGCTGCTGCAACGCAAACATATCTCACATTTGGATCAATAAAGTACATCTTATCTTATCTTATCTTAAACCCCGACATCTTAACGTTTTCTGTCCATCAGTCCAAAGACATCCAGTTCACCATAACAATTTACTATATTTTGTATTATTTTTTAATGTTATTATAGTTTTCTTAAAATAGTTCTCTAACTGTGTTTTTCATTTTGGTTTGACTTTTATGTACGCACCACGACATCAAGTCAAATTCCTCGTACGTGTCAACCGACCTGTTTCTGATTCTGACAAACAACACATTGTGTTTTTGCACCACATTAAACACAGTCAAATATCAAAGTATCTCACGTTGTAGTGAGCGAGCGTGTTGAGTCTCTTCCAGCGTCCTTCCTTCTGAGAGGTCAGGTCGAGGTCGGACAGGATCTGACCCGTGGAGCCCGGACGCCACTCTGAGGAAATGTCAGGAAATACATTTAATGAGTGTTTTTCAGAATATGGTGTTGTATATTAATGTTTTTTATAGATACAAAAAGTAAAAGGTACTGAAGTATACTACATGGCAAAGAAAAGACAACAAATATCCCCAAAAACTAACAATTTGAAACGATGAAAAGAGAAAAATGCATTAAAATAGGTAAAAAAACTAAAGAAAATCTAATTTCAGTCCTTAAATTAAATGTAATTTCCTTATTCTTTCTTCCACTAAGTCTCACAGTAACCCTGCAGTTCCACCATGAACCAGCAGGAGGCGACACACTCCTAATTTGTAACATCAACTTATTTTATTTCTAGAAATATAATATTTGTTTTGATATTTTGACTTGTGTGTGTGTGTGTGTTTTCAGAATTTTGACTTTTTTCAAAGTTTTCTGAACTTCTACTTTTTTCACTTAGAGATTTTGACATTTTCAGATTTTGTTTTTATAATTATTGCTTTGTTTCTGATTTTTCTCAGATTTTTATGACTTTTTTTCAAAATGTTGACATTGTTCAGAAATTGGTATACAGGTATACTGTGTGTACTGGGTGTATACTGTGTGTACTGTGTGTGAATTGTGTGTGTAATGGTGTATACTGTGTGTACTGTGTGTGAACTGTGTGTGTAATGGGTGTATACTGTGTGTACTGGGTGTATACTGTGTGTACTGTGTGTGTACTGGGTGTATATTATGTGTATTTACCAGTACTGAGTACTCCACGTCGTCTCCCAGCAGCCCCGTGTCATTCAGAGTGTATTTGGCTTTCTTCATCTTGGCGTCCACCGGCCCTTTCTCCACCTGATGCTTCAGAGCCTTGAACAGCTTGTAGAGAGGCTCCCCTGCTGTGTCCTGATCACACAATCATATCAGAAATAATTAAAAATAATAAAAAATGAAATATAACAGACGTAATCTATACTACAATTAAATATAATTATAAAAAAGATATGTTTGGATACTGGCAGGACTTATTCAGGGTTTAGGGAATAAACTCATTGACATTCAGCTGCAGATTTTGAACACAACATAACAAACACACTTTTTGGTACGAGGATGTTAAATTATAGAGACTCTGAGCTGCAGCTGTTGGTTGTTCCGAACAGCACAAACAAACTAAAACACAAGGGGCAACAAAACTGATTTCCACAGAAAAGAGAGACAGAGGAACATTTCAAAGAGGCAATTATAACTGGAGAGGAAGAAGAGAGAGAAGCAGATCGAAGAACAGTCAAAACAAACGGAGAGGAAGTGAAAAAACAAGAGAAAAAAAAAATATATCCGTTACCCTGAGGAACTAATAGATACAGATGGACATCCAATTACAGAGCATCCTCTCCACCACCGTCTCCGACCTGCACACACACACACAATATTTTAAAGGGACAGTTCAACAATCTGGAAAAAACACGTTTAATTATTATACATTTTATAATTAAAAAAATCCATCAAAACTCCACATCACTGAGGACCTGACTCTTCACACCACCACCATCACCAAAAGAGCTCGACAGCGGCTCTTCTTCCTCCGCAGGCTGAGGAGGTTCAACATGGACTCCAGGATACTCTCCACCTTCTACAGGTGCACCATAGAGAGCATCCTGACCTTCTACAGGTGCACCATAGAGAGGATGCTGACCTTCTACAGGTGCACCATAGAGAGTATCCTGACCTTCTACAGGTGCACCATAGAGAGGATCCTGACCTTCTACAGGTGCACCATAGAGAGGATCCTGACCTTCTACAGGTGCACCATAGAGAGCATCCTGACCTTCTACAGGTGCACCATAGAGAGCATTCTGACCTTCTACAGGTGCACCATAGAGAGCATCCTGACCTTCTACAGGTGCACCATAGAGAGGATCCTGACCTTCTACAGGTGCACCATAGAGAGCATCCTGACCTTCAGGTGCACCATAGAGAGGATCCTGACCTTCTACAGGTGCACCATAGAGAGGATCCTGACCTTCTACAGGTGCACTATAGAGAGGATCCTGACCTTCTACAGGTGCACCATAGAGAGCATCCTGACCTTCTACAGGTGCACCATAGAGAGGATCCTGACCTTCTACAGGTGCACCATAGAGAGCGTCCTGACCTTCTACAGGTGCACAAATAGAGAGCATCCTGACCTTCAGGTGCACCATAGAGAGGATCCTGACCTTCTACAGTTGCACCATAGAGAGTATCCTGACCTTCTACAGGTGCACCATAGAGAGGATCCTGACCTTCTACAGGTGCACCATAGAGAGGATCCTGACCTTCTACAGGTGCACCATAGAGAGGATCCTGACCTTCTACAGGTGCACCATAGAGAGTATCCTGACCTTCTACAGGTGCACCATAGAGAGTATCCTGACTGGCTGCATCACGGCCTGGTACGGCAGCTGCACCGCCCTTAACCGTAAGGCTTTACAGAGGGTGGTGAAAACTGCACAGAACATCACCAGGACGGAGCTGCCATCCATGGAGGACCTCTACTCCCAGCGGCTCAGGAAGAAAGCCCTCAGGATTATCAAAGACCCCCATCACCCCAGCCACAAACTGTTCAGTCTGCTGCCGTCTGGCAGGCGTTACCGCAGCATCAGGACTAAAACCACCAGACTCAGAGACAGCTTCATCCCACAGGCCAGAAGACTATTAAACACCTGAACTGTTGAAACAACATCCATAACATTCATCTGCTACTTAGTCATTATTTATCTATTCACCTAATATATCATTCAAATAACTTGCATATAGACTCTTATTGCACTATTTCACTTTTTATTTTTTTTAATTTATTTTTGTATTACTATTTACTTGCACTATATTTTCTGTTAATCTGTGTTTTGTGTTGCTCTGTTGGAGACGCCTGTGACCTAAGATTCTCATCGGCATAACTACTCTGTATGTTCGTATGACTAAATAAAGAACCTTGAACCTTGAACTTACCTTTTGGAAAAAATATTAAAAAAGCTAAGATTATTAACCAAAAATATTCAATAATTTATTTGAGACTCATGCTTTCAGGTCACCTAAAGAAAATACAAGGAAATAATAAAAAATTCTAAAAATAAAACTGCTTTGTTTTGCCATGTACGTCTAACAGTGAAAAGGAGTGTGAGCTTTTAGTTTTTTAGTTAGGATCCAGTGGAAGCCATTTCCTGTTAAATCCAGTGTGAATAGCCTTGACTTTTTATATTAATAGATCAATAACCAGAGGTGGGAAGTAGTGGAGTACAAATACTTTGTTACTGTACTTAAGTACATGTTTCTTTTTTAACACAAATACCTGTACTTTCTACTTCTTACATGTTGAACACAAATACCTGTACTTTCTACTTCTTACATGTTGAACACAAATACCTGTACTTTCTACTTCTTACATGTTGAACACAAATACCTGTACTTTCTACTTCTTACATGTTGAACACAAATACCTGTACTTTCTACTTCTTACATGTTGAACACAAATACCAGTACTTTCTACTTCTTACATGTTGAACACAAATACCTGTGCTTTCTACTTCTTACATTTTGAACACAAATACCTGTACTTTCTACTTCTTACATGTTGAACCCAAATACCTGTACTTTCTACTTCTTACATGTTGAACACAAATACCTGTACTTTCTACTTCTTACATGTTGAACACAAATACCTGTACTTTCTACTTCTTACATGTTCCAAACAGGCTGGTTACTTTAGTTTGAATCAGGCGCGCCGGATTCATTTTAGAAGTGGGGGGGCCAAAAAAGTGCGTGTGTATGGCCCAATCCCAAACCACGCCCTACACACTCCCCCTACACACTCCCCCTCCGTGACGGAGTGAACTAACTCCGTGGAGTGACACATGAGGCTCCCTCCTGTCAGATGGAGGGAGTCGATACAGCGGCAAGCTTTGGGACAAACTCCCCTCTCTCCGGCAGAAACAGGAAATGCCGTAACTAACGGTATCAAATCAGCATCTCTTTGACAAAAAATGTAAATTAATAACTAAAATAAAACTCCAAACATCTCTAATTGTGTTACTTTTTTGTAAAGCTCTTTAAACCTGATGTTTATAAGTTTCTTAGTTTTTGCAACAGTCTGTAAATATACACAACTTTATAATAAAATGCACACATTTACCTTTTTCTAGACTAAACACAGGTAGATCCTAAGTTAAAAAAATATGAGGTTATCATGAGGTTGTTAACATCGCAGTTTATCAGTGGATGTTTGCTGGAAGCACAATAACTGCATGTTTTGCATTGCTTTTAAATTTCAGTTAATATAGTGGTGAGAGACTCCCGATACATTAGATTTATAAGTTCATTAATTGTCTCATGATGCATATTTCCCGGTGAGCATGAAGCTTTTCAGAGTGGGGTTTTTCTCAGCTACGAGTTCTTTTGGAAATTGCTCTCCTTATCCGCCCTGATTATGCCCCCTGATTGCTAGGCCCTGTCGGGTTAGAAACTGCAGACAGCGCAGTTGCTCTATCATTCCATCTCTTCTTTTTTCCTGCTCAATACGCTGTTGTTTGACAAGCTGTATGTTGACTGGTGTTTGACTGAAGAAAGCGCACTTTTTTTTAATACACTCTCTGTGGAAATGAGACTTTTCGTGGCTGTCCAGGAGGCTTGGGCACTTTTTCCAGTTATTAACTCCGATATTAACAAAGCTATCATCTCCACATTTTGAGAAAGTGACAAGCCGTTTGACAGCAGCAAATCTGCATATTTCACAGAAGGCCCGTTTAGTGGTTTTGCAAAGAATTAACCACTCTCTGTTTTTGTACCATTCTGCGTTGAAGTACCTTTCTCTTTGCCCAAATAATCTGGCGGTCAGTTTCTGTACAGCTTTACCCGTCTCAATGTCCCGGCAACAAACCTCCATGCAGTCGGAACCAGCCTGTTTCGGTTCAACGACGGCGGTGGCGGCGGTTTTGACAGTCTCTGCGGCCGCAGAGCTGCTGCTTTTGGGTTCATCTGGCTTCGCTGTTTCTATGATTGATGAAGGTCCAGGCTCCAAAGACGTGGATGTCAGGGATGTCCAGTTGTTAATTTAAGTTTAGATTGACTGTATAGTTTTCTTCTGCGCTGGTTCTTCTGACGTGTTTGCAAGTGTATATATTCTTTCTATCTAGGTTAACGGCTGACACACACAGAACAACGTAACAAATAAAGTAAACAACGTAACAAATAAACACATCTAAGCTTTTTTATTGGTTGTAATTTACATGGATACATTTGAATGGTGTGACAATGTCCTATTTGATTGGGTTAAAATGTACATATTCTTCCTGTTATGTCTGCCTGCTTTATTTTACCTAATGCAAAGTGACCTGCTCCATCGAAATCAGTCGCATTGACCCGAAGACACATTTTGAGTTGTATACACTGTTGGAAAGAGGAGATTCATAGCTTTCTAATGATATCAGGATTGTTGTTGTAGGCTACTCCAAATATTAAGCAAAATATGTCACATTATATAATGACTGTTACAGAGTCATCATTTTGAGAAAAAGGCCTTTAAAGTTTCCTCTTCTCTGGATCGAACTGATTGATTATTAGCGGAGCAAATGATCAAAATACTACGGAGGGAAGATATTTTCGTTTGGATTACTGGTCTGGGGGAAGTGTGTGTGTGTATATGTGTGTGTGTTTGTGTATTTTTGCGTTTGTGTGTATTGTGTTAATTTCCCGGGGAGAACACTCTCCGGCTGTTATAATGCCTGCAGTGACGTAAAGTTACTCCGTTCTCCGCTTGTAATTATGCCGTTACAAGCTTCAAAGTTGTATTTATCATCTGAATTTGCCGAAACAAGTTTAATATTCTGAAAGCCAAGACTTTGTTTATTTGAAATCAGATAAAAACAAACTGTAACAGACCCTGCCGTGTTATCTATGATTACTATACGCCTTACATTCATAATTTCAGCAGAGGGAGGGGAAGCGGCGCTGTGGAACAGCAGAGTGGCGAGTGACAGCTGTCATCTTCGCTTTACGAGCTTCAAAAATGCCTGTAGCTAATGAGATTGAATATAACAATCAAACATAACAAAATATACACAGCTAGATCAGATCGCGTTTTAGATGCGACTTTAGAGTAGAGGGGAATTATTGAAACGGGATTTGTACAGTGTTCCACGGCATCCGCCGCTGCAATAATGTGGGGCAGGGCTGAAAAGTGGGGGGGCCAATGGCCCCCTGGCCCCCCCGCTTCCGGCGCCCTTGGTTTGAATGCGTGTCTGGTGGCATGATCATTATTATTTAGAGTCATTGCGTGCCTATTGATTTGAACACGATCCGTGTATCCATCATTTCCTGGTCTTCTCTAAAGAAGAGGGACCAATGAAAACGTTGTCATGTTGCCGTTGTTCAGCATGGAAACATTCATTAGCTAACAATGACATTATTGTTCTATTAATATAAAGGGAGGTCAGGTACTCTTTAAAACAGATGGTAGTTATGGGAACTTTTTACTGAAGTACATTTCAAAGCCCTCTTTACTTTTACTTGAGTAAAGAAGTTTAGTCAGTACTTCTACTTTCACCAGAGTATTTTTAAACACGAGTATTTGTACTTCTACTTGAGTAAAGAATGTGTGTACTTTTGTGTAAATAACTGAATGTTTCTAGCGAGAGTTCTTGTGTTTCCTGACGTGCGCAGCATGAGTTTTGGGTTTTTGTTCTGCACGTGTTCGTCCATCAGCTCCAGCAGCAGTGTCCTCATGATGTCGGTGTAATACTCCAGCTTCCCGTGCAGCGCCACCGTCAGCAGAGAGGCGAAGGAACCCCGAGCACAAGCGTTAAAGTCCGGACGGCTCTCCAACGTACGGATAAACTACGGTACATAAATACAGAGGGGTTTAAGATTAAAGACATGGCTGGGTTTGAGCAACGAAGTGACGTAGTGATCTTTGGAAGAACTCTGAATGCAGATCATAATCCATTAAAGGGAAAAGCTAGTGATAGTAATATAATAATAATTGTAATTTGGATTATTTTATTATCTTTGGGTTCATATTTTTTATTAAGAAAGCCGATTTCCACAAGTATTATATATAATAATACATTTCATTTTTACAGCGCTTTTCCTAGTGCTCAAAGATGCTTATATACAATATTTAAACTCATGGGGGTGCTAGAGTAAATGTCAACGTGAACAATAAATGAATAAAACGTAAGTAAAGAAGCCGTAAAAGACGTGGTCCTCTCACGTTGATGAGGAAGGGTTTGCTGTTCAGCAGGTTGGAGAACTGGTTCAGAGCCTGAGCCACGATGGCCTTTCGGGCTTCTGGGATTTGTATTTTCCCGGTGATCATGGTGTCGTCCGCGCCGTCCTTCGTGGGCAGAAAGAAGTTCCGGTCGGTGTACGTTTTATAATCCAGGAAGGGGATCCGCGCCTCGCTCAGATCGCTGGTGTGGTCCTCCATCCAAGGGCGCCGGAAGCGGCGGGGCCAGGGGGCCATTGGCCCCCCCACTTTTCAGCCCTGCCCCACATTTTCGCAGCGGCGGATGCCGTGGAACACTGTACAAATCCCGTTTCAATAATTCCCCTCTGTTGCGTGAGACATTATATTCAGCAGAAGTCTCCACGTTTGCAGTCAACCAAAGTAGTTTGTAAGTATGCTACGGACAGAAAAACACACACGACCACATCGCTCAGAGTTTGGCCTGGAGTACGGGCCGTTTATTGAATCTGCGCATGCTCATTAGCATGACCACGTTTCTTTCACTCAGGCACATTCTGATGATGTCATACACATGAACTGAAACATGACTTTGTTCTTATACAAATATGCTTAACACTCCCACTCAAAGACATGTTAATAACTCTCTACAGTGGTACACAGAATCCAAAATAAACAAAAAAAAACTTCTCTAGCAGTGTTCAATTTTTACACCTGCAATTCACATTACTCTCCAAACAAATACCCTTTGAATTTGTCAAATTTTGCCTTTGTCAACGGCTTGGTTAGGACATCAGCTACCATATCTGCAGTAGGACAATATGTAATAGATATCTTCCCCTCAGCATGTGCAGATCGTACAAAATGGTATTTGATGTCTACATGCTTGCTTCTCTGTCTGGATACAGGGTTTTTGGATAGAGCTATTGCTCCCTGGTTGTCCTCATATATCTTCACTGGTACATGTGGGCTATTAAGGTCTACCCCTTTTAATAGCTGTACAAGGTACATGCTCTCTTGAGTAGTAGCCGCTAATGCCATGTACTCGGCCTCACAGGTCGATAGCGCCACTGTTGGCTGCTTCCTACTTTTCCAGGATATAACTGGACCATTTTCAGTTAAGCTGAAACAATATCCAGTTGTGCTTCTCCTATCATTTTGATCGGCTGCCCAATCAGCATCACTGTATCCCTCAAGCTTCAGGCTTTCCTCACTTTTCTTGTAATGTAGCTCTTGGTCTATAGTACCCTTTAGATACCTCAACAGTTGTTTTGCTGCAGCCCAATGTTGTTGTTTTGGTTCTGCTAAGTGTTGTGATAGTTTACTCACAATCCAGCTCAGATCAGGTCTAGTACATGTCATAATGTATATCAAGCTACCCACTATCTCTCTGTATCCTGTTGAATCGATAACTTCACCCTCAGTGTCAAAATGTAACTTTTGCTCGCATGGAGTTGACCTTGGTTTGCACTCTGACATGCCAAACCTCTCTAGCATCTTTGCTATGTGTCTCTTTTGGCTCATTTTGATCTCCCCCTCACTCTGTGTAAAGTCGATACCTAGGAAGTGTTTAAGTTCACCCAAATCTTTCATTTTAAACTTCCTCTTCAACATCTCTTTGACATCACAGAGTGAGCCGTTGTTATTGGCTGCTATGAGTAGGTCATCTACCCATATCAACAGAATAACTCTTTCGTTCTCAGACTCTTTTCTGTAGACACAATGATCAGCATCATTTTGCACAAACCCATTCTCTGTAAGATGATCATGCAGTAACTTGTTCCAGTTCCGCCCGGATTGCTTTAAACCATACAATGACTTGTTGAGTTTGCACACTAAGTGTTCCCCTGTTTTAGATTTTGCCTCAAAACCTTCGGGCTGTTCCATATATAACTCACAGTCTATTGGTGCATGGAGATAAGCTGTCTTCACATCCATTTGGTGTAGGATAAGATCATCCTGTATAGCCACCTGCATCAATGTACGTACAGAAGTCATATTTGCTGTCGTTGAAAAAGTTTCCTTGTAATCAATTCCCTCTACTTGACTATAGCCTTTAGCTACATATCTGGCTTTAAAAATCTCAGATCCATCTGGGCTTTCCTTTACTGCATATACCCAACGACCTCCCACTGCTTGCTTGCCTTTTGGCAGTGTGGTCAGACTGAAGGTCTCATTCTCTGTTAAAGAGTTAATCTCCTCTTTCATTGCATCAGCCCACATTTTTGATTTCTTAGAGCCTACAGCCTGCATGTATGTTTTGGGTACGTCACAAGCAACTCTGTAGAAATAATCTACATTTTCACCTTCATCATTACAATCAGCCTTACACTGATACTCCAATAAATATTCTGGAGCGTTTCTTTGTCTAGTGGGATAGCGTCGTGCACTCTCTCCCTGTTCTCTTTGAGTACCATCTGTCTGGATCTGACTAGCCTCAATATTCTCCTCACTATCGGACTGTACACCCACATTAGGCTCTCTCTGATTCTGGTTGACCATTTTTGTCCCTGCTGGTGTTGTGGGAATAATTTCTCCATAAGTGTCATCATCCATATTACGATGTGTCTGAGTCTGACTATCTGCGCTACTCTTTGTGATACATTTTACCAGCCTATGTTTCAGGACTTTCCCTGTCTCAGGATAAAATACTTGGAATGCTGGGCTATATTTGTCGTATCCTACAAAAATACCCTTTGCACATCTAGAATCTAGCTTCTTCTTATCCTGCTTATACCCGTAGCATTCAGAGCCAAATATTTTCATGTTGGACAAGTTGGGTGTTTTGCCAGTAAAAACACGGTATGGTGTCTGCTCTAGACGCTTACAGTAACACCTGTTACGTATCTGTGCTGCTGTTTGTACAGCATATGTCCATAACTGCTTTGGGAGGTTACTCTCTAATAGCATGCATCGTGACATCTCAAATAAGGTCCTCCACCCTCTCTCGGCAGTACCGTTCTGGTGAGGTGAGTATGGTGCACTTGTCTCGTGCCTTATCCCTTTCATCCTAAGTAAAGTTTGAAACTCATGCCCGGTGAATTCAGTACCGTTGTCAGATCTTATGCACTTAATGTATCCATATGGAGCAGTATCCGCTATGAATTTCTCAGTAGCTTTTGCTGTATCACTCTTTGCTTTGATAAAGTAGGGAAAAATCATCCCACTATAATCATCAGTAAATGCTATTGCATATCTGTACCCATCTTTATCTGCTGGTTCTATTGGACCGCATAGGTCTGTATGTACTAGCTCCAGTACTGTCTTAGCTTTTACATCTGCCTGCCTGTTTCTGCTTTGAGTAAATTTTCCCTGCGTACATATTTCACAGTTATGGTTAGACATGTCATGTTTCCCTTTGATCGACATACCTTTAACCACTTTCTCTAGTTTAGACACATCCTCAAAATTACAATGACCAAGTATTCTATGCCATGTCTGGATGTCATGACAACCATTACAAACATCATCAGTATTTTCATCCTCTACTGTGCTAAGGTAATATAGCCTACCATACACATCCATTTTAAACTTGGTACCATTTTGATGAATCAGCCAATCATCACCGTCCTTGAAGCGGACCTCAGCTCCACTGGCTGTCGCTGCTTTCATGGAGAAAATGTCCTGTGGAAAAGATGGGATGTAAAGCGCTCGTTTGAGCCTCGTTTTCACTTGCCGTCCCTCACTGTCGAGCAGAACAACTTCGGCTTCTCCCCTCATCTTCGCCATCCCGGTCATTTTCGTTCCATCTGCCAGCTCTATCACATGGTCCTCGGGTCTAAAGCTCTTATCGATTGTCTTAAACTTTGCCGGGTCATTAATCATGTGCGTCGTGGCACCACAGTCGACCATAAGACCTCTCTTATTTCCTACTTGATTTTGACAGTCACTTATTTTGAAAAAGAATGATGCACCGGTATCATCCTCCGTGTCTCCGTCTGCCTTCTTCACCTGATCACGACCCAGCCCTCTGCCTCGGCCTCGCCCCCTTCCTCGGTGTGGCGTGTCCCACCGTCGCTCCTCTCGCCTCGCCATCTTTCCGCATGTGTAGCATTCAGTGTCGGCCAAGTCCATCTTCTTCCCTCTTCCACGTCCTCGTGTCCTTGCCCCGCTAGTCCTCATAACGCCGTCCTCATCCGCATTCATGTCACTCGTCCTATATTTGTCAGTGCTCTCATAGCTCCGCAATTTAGCTTTGAACTCACCGAACGTTAGACGGTCGTTGGTTTGAGTGACGTGCACGACAAACGGGTTGAATGAGTCCGGTAACCCCTTTACTACCATGGCAATCTGCAACCCGTCACTGATATTTTCTTCGGCCCTTCTCAAAGACGTGAATATAGTCTCCGCTCGAATAATATAATCAGTAACAGTCTCGTTGCTTGCTTTGTGGAGAGAAGAGAGTTCACAGTACAGGCTCACGACTCGTGGTTTGTCCTTTCCTGCGTAGTGCTCTCGGAGTATTGCCAACGCTTTTCTTCCATCTCGTTTTACGTCTCTCATTATGAGTGATAAACTCTTATTATCTAGACACTGCACTAATTCAGCATATGCTTCTGCATTCTTTGTTGCGTCTTCTTCAATTGCTTGTTCGTCATTGTAGTCTATCGCTGGCTCTTCGAGGATAACTTCACTGAGGCCGCGCAGTTCCATATGCGCCAAAAACCTCGTCTCCCATAACTCAAAGTTTTTCTCGTCACCGTCGAATAACAACTTAAACCACCTTTGGCCTCTTTGACTGGGCCCATAACCTGTTGCGTGAGACATTATATTCAGCAGAAGTCTCCACGTTTGCAGTCAATCAAAGTAGTTTGTAAGTATGCTACGGACAGAAAAACACACACGACCACATCGCTCAGAGTTTGGCCTGGAGTACGGGCCGTTTATTGAATCTGCGCATGCTCATTAGCATGACCACGTTTCTTTCACTCAGGCACATTCTGATGATGTCATACACATGAACTGAAACATGACTTTGTTCTTATACAAATATGCTTAACGTGGATAAACGTGGGTAAAAATTATAGGGGGGCTTCCATATCCGGCAGCCAGCCACAACACCTTCTCTGCCGGATATGGAAGCCCCTCTTTAGTTTTGTACCTGCTGGGCCCAGAGTAAAATGCTTTGGTGAGCATAAACTAGAGGGGAACAGGCAACACCAGTGTGATTTTGGTGAAATTGTGACTATCCTGGACAAAGATATAGGGGGGCTTCCAAATCCGGCAGCTACAACACCTGGTCTGCCGGATATGGAAGCCCCTCTTTCGTTTTTTACCTGCTGGGCCCAGAGTAAAATGCTTTTGCGAGCACAAACTAGAGGGGAACAGCAAACACCAGTGGGATTTTGGTGAGTGTATGACCATCCTGGACAAAATGATAGGGGGGGTTCCAAATCCGGCAGCTCCAACACCTTCTCTGCCGGATTTGGAAGCCCCTCTTTAGTTTTTTACCTAATGGGCCCAGAGTAAAATGCTTTTGTGAGCACACACTAGAGGGGAACAGCAAACACCAGTGTGATTTTGGTGACAGTGTGACTGTCCTGGACAAAGTTGTAGGGGGGGTGCCATATCTGGCAGCACCTGGTCTGCCGGATTTGGAAGCCCCTCTTTAGTTTTTCACCTGCTGGGCCCAGAGTAAAATGCTTTTGTGAGCACAAACTAGAGGGGAACAGCAAACACCAGTGTGATTTTGGTGAGTCTATGACCATCCTGGACAAAATGATAGGGGGGGTTCCAAATCTGGCAGGAGAAATACCTGCTCTGCTGAACATGTTATGTAGAGAACAGTGCAGATCTTCCCTATTGACACCAGGATTAACCCAGTCTAAAATAAGGAACATTAATAGTGTGATATAGGCACAGATATAAGATCAATAATACACTTTATTTTAGGGCACCTTTCAAAGCATTCAATGTCACCTTAAAATACAATAAAAAATCAAATATGAGTGGCATTACAGGAAACCACAGAGGAACATTACATTCAAAGGAGCAATTAAAGCGAGTGAAGCCAGTTTGAACACATTATAATCTTTTAGGCTTGATTGAAAATAACACAGTGTCTGACATATGTTATATAATTACTGTTATATCATTGCTTACTATTCGTGGTTATCAGACACTTAAACAACAGAGAAGGTTTTAAAAAATAGGACTATACTGACAAATTACATATTATCCTGTCATTGTCTGTTCTGTAGGAAGGAGGAACATAACAGAGTGGACTCAAAAACGGAAGTTTGTTCCAATACGAAGATTGTGACAGATCTGAAAAGTGTCCTTAAAACGAGCCTCCACGCAATTGTATGCACATTATTTATTCAGCCGTTTGTTGTTTAATCTGATGGGAAATATATCATTCAAAAGAGAGAAAGTAAATAGTATCTTTCGTTTTTCCGCTTAGAAAACTAGGCGAACGCTCAATACAGGCGATGACGTCACTTTGCTCGTCCCCGCGAACAGGGCTTCAATCTACGGCAAGGCTTCAATCTACGGCATAACACCGCTTCCCCTCCCTCTGCTGAAATTATGAATGTAAGGCGTATAATCATAGATAACACGGCAGGGTCCGTTACAGTTTGTTTTTATCTGATTTCAAATAAACAAAGTCTTGGCTTTCAGAATATTAAACTTGTTTTGGCACATTCAGATGATAAATACAACTTTGAAGCTTGTAACGGCATAATTACAAACAACGGAGTAACTTTAGGTCACTGCAGGCATAACAGCCGGTGTTTCTCGTGAGTGTTTTCCCCGGGAAACAAACACAATACACACAAACGCAAAAATACACAAACACACACGTATACACACACACACTCGCGGGCTTCCCCTATCTTCCCTTCGTACTATTTTGATCATTTGCTCCGCTAATAATCAATCAGATCGATCCAGAGAAGAGGAAACTTTAAAGGCCTTTTTCTTAAAATGATGACTCTGTAACAGTCATTATATAATGTGACATATTTTGCTTAATATTTGGAGTAGCCTACAACAACAATCCTGATATCATTAGAAAGTTATGAATCTCCTCTTTCCAACAGTGTATACAACTCAAAATGTGTCTTCGGGTCAATGCGACTGATTTCGATGGAGCAGGTCACTTTGCATTAGGTGAAATAAAGCAGGCAGACATAACAGGAAGAATATGTACATTTTAACCCAATCAAATAGGACATTGTCACACCATTGAAGTAAAAAGATATGATTCTACACTGTATTGAAGTAAACATGTATTATTTTGAATTGTATTTTAGTGAACATGTATGGTTTGAACTGTTTTATTCTTACTTTCAAACTCACTGATCCAGAGATTCTGTGTTCCAACACACCAACATCGCTTCTTATCATCCCTAAAAGCCAGATGCTGTTTTTAAGTCGTTAAAGACATCGTTAAATAGGTGAAGAACGCATGGGAAGGGAATGTGGTGTAGATAAGGTGGAGATAAACGTTGACTTTTGACCTGGTGAAATTTAGGATCTCACTCTCTGTTCGGAACTCTGATTGACCTCGACCAGAAGTGAATCCAGCCAATCAGGACACTTGGGGGAGGTGAGCAGTTTAAACAGCTCCTCCCCAGGGGTTCTTTAATTCGCTTGGGAGAAAAATGGGAAGGAAGAGTCGACAAATCTCCGCCCCAAAGATACATATGAATACTGATGTTTTTGAGTGTAAAAATGCTTTTTGGTTTGGTGAGTTTGTTGGTCCTGATATCTGTGTCCGCATCGCATCACAAACCTGAAGTCCAATTTCTTTTTGGTTTGATGAGTTTGATGGTCCTGACGCCTTTATCCGCATCGCATCACAAATCTGAAAGTCCGGAGTGCTCGAGTACTCTGTATAACTTGTATATGTGTTTGGTTTCCTACTAGAAGTAAACTCAGATAATTTGTTATAACTTTGATTCCGGTGTTTTCAATTCCTTTCTTAATTTAATAGAGATCCAGCCTCATCCAACGAACGGCGCGTAGCAGAGGTGTTCTGTTCCAACACCATTCAAATGTATCCATGTAAATTACAACCAATAAAAAAGCTTAGATTTATTTATTCGTTACGTTGTTTACTTTATTTGTTACGTTGTTCTGTGTGTGTCAGCCGTTAACCTAGATCAGGGGTCGGCAACCTTTTTGATATGAAGTGCCATTCTAAAAAAAAATATTTATCAGCGTGCCGACGATCGTGAATTATCAACGGGGGGGGGGGGGGGGGGGAGAGGGTGTTGAAGAGCTCGACGAAAACACTCGTGAAAAGTGATGTTTAAAACTCAGTTAATGGGGCTCATTCACTGGCGCTTCCACAAACAACAACCAACATAATTGTTACATTCAAATGAAGTAGCCTATATTATTCAAGTTTACATTAACTTTGGATAATAACACGGGGGAAATGAGCGGAAGCGCTCTCTTTTCCTCTCTCCCCCTCTCTCTCTCTCTCCTGACAGCCTGTCAGTATCTCATGCAGCTCACTGATCCAGTAATGAGTGACAGTGAAGAATAAATATATTTATAACTAGTTCCAAAGGTAGATCAAATAGCTAAGTGTGTTAGGTCTAACTCTTGTGTGTTCTGCTCCGCTCACCGGTCCGTCACAGCGGGTGGAGCTGCAGGATTTCTGCTTCACACACGTTGCATACCGCTATTTTATTGTCTTTTTCGGACACCTTAAAATACTGCCAGACTGGTGAAGCGATTTTGGCGAGCTTGTTTTGCCGCACACAGAGAAAAGTGTCATGTATGTTACGTCTCGCGATCGGCCTTTTTGAGTGGGGCTGCGTTGCGCGCATGGCTTCCTTCTGCAGGTAACGGGGAGACGCGCTCTGGCGGCGGTCTCGTTCAGGATCCGAAAATAAAATAAATATTTTGTACACTTATTCCACTTATTCCTAGTGTGCCACTGGTTACGGTGCCAGGGGTTGCCGACCCCTGACCTAGATAGAAAAAATATACACTTGCAAACACGTCAGAAGAACCAGCGCAGAAGAAAACTATACAGTCAATCTAAACTTAAATTAACAACTGGAAGGTCACATCCCTGACATCCACGTCTCCGGAGCCTGGACCTTCATCAATCATAGAAACAGCGAAGCCAGATGAACCCAAAAGCAGCAGCTCTGCGGCCGCAGAGACTGTCAAAACCGCCGCCACAGCCGTCGTTGAACCGAAACAGGCTGGTTCCGACTGCATGGAGGTTTGTTGTCGGGACATTGAGACGGGTAAAGCTGCAGCTAACTGACCGCTAGATTATTTGGGCAAAGAGAAAGGTACTTCAACGCAGAATGGTACAAAAACAGAGAGTGGTTAATTCTTTGCAAAACCACTAAACGGGCCTTCTGTGAAATATGCAGATTTGCTGCTGTCAAACGGCTTGTAACTTTCTCAAAATGTGGAGATGATTGTTAATATCGGAGTTAATAACTGGAAAAAGTGCCCAAGCCTCCTGGACAGCCACGAAAAGTCTCATTTCCACAGAGAGTGTATTAAAAAAAAGTGCGCTTTCTTCAGTCAAACACCAGTCAACATACAGCTTGTCAAACAACAGCGTATTGAGCAGGAAAAAAGAAGAGATGGAATGATGGAGCAACTGCGCTGTCTGCAGTTTCTAACCCGACAGGGCCTAGCAATCAGGGGGCATAATCAGGGCGGATAAGGAGAGCAATTTCCAAAAGAACTCGTAGCTGAGAAAAACCCCACTCTGAAAAGCTTCATGCTCACCGGGAAATATGCATCATGAGACAATTAATGAACTTATAAATCTAATGTATCGGGAGTCTCTCACCACTATATTAACTGAAATTTAAAAGCAATGCAAAACATGCAGTTATTGTGCTTCCAGCAAACATCCACTGATAAACTGCGATGTTAACAACCTCATGATAACCTCATATTTTTTTAACTGAGGATCTACCTGTGTTTTGTCTAGAAAAAGGTAAATGTGTGCATTTTATTATAAAGTTGTGTATATTTACAGACTGTTGCAAAAACTAAGAAACTTATAAACATCAGGTTTAAAACTAAAAGAGCTTTACAAAAAAGTAACACAATTAGAGATGTTTGGAGTTTTATTTTAGTTATTAATTTACATTTTTTGTCAAAGAGATGCTGATTTGATACCGTTGATACAGTTACGGCATTTCCTGTTTCTGCCGGAGAGAGGGGAGTTTGCCCCAAAGCTTGCTGCTGTATTTACTCCCTCCATCTGACAGGAGGGAGCCTCATGTGTCACTCCACGGAGTTCACTCCGTCACGGAGGGGGAGTGTGTAGGTGTAGGGCGTGGTTTGGGATTGGGCCATACACACGCACTTTTTTGGCCCCCCCACTTCTAAAATGAATCCGGCGCGCCTGCCTCCATCTCTATCATCAGGTCTGACGGGAACAGAGGGAAAACAGCAAATCATTATTATTTTTATTTTTATTAATATTGTGTTATTGTAATTTATAATATTATTATTATAAATTCTTTTTTATTATTCTTTTTTTTTATAACATGTTTCTTTTGTTTAGAAATTCTTCAAATGTAAAACATTTTCTTTTGCATTCACCGTTTTTTGCTGTGAAATGTTGAATAAAGTTACCAAGATATAAGTTGTATATATGTATACGTTAAATAATATTTAAACTTAAAAAACAAATAATTTAAAAGATAATTCAGGTTTTTCACAATATAACATTTAAAAATGAAAACACATTTAAAATTACAGATAAATAAAACATAATTTGATATTTGATTAGATTTTCATGTCTTCAATGTATCTTTTGAGCAGAATGTATCATAGCCTGATGGGAGAAGCACCTAAAGGTCGTCTCAGGTTGTAAAAAACTGGAGTAATAATGTAATATTTGTGTATATTTGAGTACCTGTGAACTCCTTCTTGCAGCGGTCCCGGACGCTCTCCTCCAGATTCTCCAGCTGGTGTTTCACCTTCTCGTATTCCCGCTCCGCCTGCTGGCTCTTACTCCTGTTACACACACACAATTAGATATATTACACACACACCCCTACACACGTCTACACACCCCTACAAACCCCTACACACCCCAACACACGTCTACACACGTCTACACACCCCAACACATGTCTACACACGTCTACACACTCCAACACACGTCTACACACCCCAACACATGTCTACACACCCCAACACACGTCTACACACGTCTAATTGATGTTTATCTCTGACCTGTAGCAGTAGACGGAGATGGCGATGAAGAAGAGCATGGGGATGATCACTGAGGGGATGATGATCTCCAGAGGGATGTCTTTACTCTGAGCGTAGTAAACGGAGCCCACCGTCCACTCCCCGTGACCGAACTTCACCTAAAGAGAGACAGAATGCTAGTTATACAAATATTAAGTAAAAAAAACATTTAAAAAATATATATATCATCAAAAATATATATTAAAAAAATGAAAATGAAAAACTAATAAGAATAAAAAAATACAATTTTAAAAAGTACAACATTTAAAGAATATTAAAAAACGAAAACTAATCTAGAGACATAATAATGCAAAAAAGTAAAATAATAAATCATAAAATAAATCAAACAGAAACATGAAGAGTATGTTTTAAGAACGTTGTCCTATATGTAAAACATTTGATTATTTTTTTCAGCTTTTCAAGACAATAACATGCAACTTTCCCACTGGTTCAATCGTTGTGATACTAATGATAGTTTGAACCCCACAGCAGCAGAATCAAGTCATGTTGAACCCTTCTAAAATATGGTGAAGGAAACTGTAATTCTGCAGCTCTGTTTGATCTGAATGAACTCAACACATATATATGAAGGTAAGTTTGTGTTTACCACGAGGTCCAGCAGGTCGTTGGTCGTGTCTCTGCGCTGACGTTTAGATCCAGATCTGGGCTGAGAGGAGGGAGCCTCCAAGATCAACTTATCATCCTACACACACACACACACACACACACACACACACACACACACACACACACACACACACACACACACACACACACACACACACACACACACACACAACACACACACACACACACACACACACATACACACACACACAGGATGTTGACGGGACAGGAGGCGTCTCCAACGAACGCCTGCGCCTCTTTGGCCGTCATGGCTTTAGAGAAACCTCGACCCTGAAAACACGAAGAAGAAGAGTAGAGTGAAGACAACATATGCATAATGTAGTTATTTTTGGTCGGTTTCCCCCCTTTTTAAGTTGTTTTGTGTCCATTTGTAGTCATTTTGTGCATCTCTGTGGTCATTTTGAGCCTCTTTGTAATTATTTTTGTCCTTTATTTTGTTATGAGTTGTGTTTTTGCAGTCATTTTGTGTGTCTTTATCACTGTTTGATATCTTATCTGGTTATTGTTTTGTCTCTATATGGTGACTTTGAGTCTCTTTGTGGTTGTTTTTGTGTCTCTTTTCAGTCATATTTGGTCCTCTTTGTAGTTACTTGTCTTTTCTAGTACGTTTTGTCCCTTTGTGGTATAGTTTTTTCAAGATTCAAAGATTCAAAGGTTTTATCGTCATATGCACAAAGCTACAAATGGCAATGAAATTCTTCTGACCTGAGCTCCTCCAACAACGCAACATATGTAATAAAATACAAAATAAAAAGTAGTGCAAAGAGTCTATATACATGTAAATAGAATATGGGTAGCGCCACATTGATGTATTTTCAGAATAAAAGCTCACGTGGACGATGATGATGCTGGTCTCGGTGATGACGTTCTTCAGCAGCTGGTTGAAGGAGGGGTCGGGATGATAGTCGAAGCCTTTCAGCTCCTCCTTCTCGTCGTCCAACCAGAGGACAGATCTCAACGCCGTGCTGTCGACGGAGCAGTTCACCGCCGGAGAGAGAAACTGAAGCACCGTGTCGTTCTTACTCACATGCTCCTGAACAAACTGCACAGAAGAAAACATCCAGCTGTGAGACAACGTTTCTATTCTGCTGATGTTCAGGTGTATATCAGTATGCAGTGTCTCTACTTTAAAGAGTCCTCTCCTGCTGATGTTCAGGTGTATATCAGTATGTAGTGTCTCTACTTTAAAGAGTCCTCTCCTGCTGATGTTCAGGTGTATATCAGTATGTAGTGTCTCTACTTTAAAGAGTCCTCTCCTGCTGATGTTCAGGTGTATATCAGTATGTAGTGTCTCTACTTTAAAGAGTCCTCTCCTGCTGATGTTCAGGTGTATATCAGTATGTAGTGTCTCTACTTTAAAAAGAGAGACACACACACACACACACACACACACACACACACACACACACACACACACACACACACACACAGGATGTTGACGGGACAGGAGGCGTCTCCAACGAACGCCTGCGCCTCTTTGGCCGTCATGGCTTTAGAGAAACCTCGACCCTGAAAACACACGAAGAAGAAGAGTAGAGTGAAGACAACATATGCATAATGTTGTTATTTTTGGTCGGTTTCCCCCCTTTTTTAGTTGTTTTGTGTCCATTTGTAGTCAATTTGTGCATCTCTGTGGTCATTTTGAGCCTCTTTGTAATTATTTTTGTCCTTTTTTTTGTTATGAGTTGTGTTTTTGCAGTCATTTTGTGTGTCCTTATCACTGTTTGATATGTTATCCAGTTATAGTTGTGTCTCTATATGGTGACTTTGAGTCTCTTTGTGGTTGTTTTTGTGTCTCTTTTCAGTCATATTTGGTCCTCTTTGTAGTTACTTGTCTTTTCTAGTACGTTTTGTCCCTTTGTGGTATAGTTTATTCAAGATTCAAAGATTCAAAGGTTTTATCGTCATATGCACAAAGCTACAAATGGCAATGAAATTCTTCTGACCTGAGCTCCTCCAACAACGCAACATATGTAATAAAATACAAAATAAAAAGTAGTGCAAAGAGTCTATATACATGTAAATAGAATATGGGTAGCGCCACATTGATGTATTTTCAGAATAAAAGCTCACGTGGACGATGATGATGCTGGTCTCGGTGATGACGTTCTTCAGCAGCTGGTTGAAGGAGGGGTCGGGATGATAGTCGAAGCCTTTCAGCTCCTCCTTCTCGTCGTCCAACCAGAGGACAGATCTCAACGCCGTGCTGTCGACGGAGCAGTTCACCGCCGGAGAGAGAAACTGAAGCACCGTGTCGTTCTTACTCACATGCTCCTGAACAAACTGCACAGAAGAAAACAGGTGTATATCAGTATGTAGTGTCTCTACTTTAAAGAGTCCTCTCCTGCTGATGTTCAGGTGTATATCAGTATGTAGTGTCTCTACTTTAAAGAGTCCTCTCCTGCTGATGTTCAGGTGTATATCAGTATGTAGTGTCTCTACTTTAAAGAGTCCTCTCCTGCTGATGTTCAGGTGTATATCAGTATGTAGTGTCTCTACTTTAAAAAGAGAGACACACACACACACACACACACACACACACACACACACACACACACACACACACACACACCTGTACAGGTGCGGTGTTCTGTGAGAACTCGTCGTTAGCGGACAGGACTTCCATGGTGGCTCTCTGGATCAGATCGAAACCGCTTCCCAACACCACAATCCTCCGACCACCGCTACACACACACACACACACACACACACACACACACACACGCACACACACACACACACACACACACACACACACACACACACACACACACACACGAGGAGAAAAATAATAATAATAAAGATTACAAAATATTTAAATAGTGTTAGTCAAATAGTGCAAGGTTGGAGCAGCCTCATCTCAGCACAGCAAATACATTGTATTATTTATTTTTGAAGTAATTTTTTCTTGGAAATTCCAAATTTTTTTCATGGAACATTGTCCCCCTCCCTTGGCTTTATATTTTCCATTTATTTTATCCTACAATAGCTCTAATAAACCATCACCTTTATTCAATAAAATCAAACCAGCTTTTAAGCACACACTCACCATAGGAAGCTGCTCTTGGGGTTAAAATCTGTGATCTTGGGGTTTTCCGAGTACTGGTAAGCGGATGGAATTTCCTTCGTCGTGTTTGTCCCATATTTCACCGCCACCACTAACCACTCCGAGGGAACTTTCTGCCCCCGATATTTCCCCGTTTTACACGAGATCTCAGAGCTGAACTTTAGCCTGAAAGGGAGAAATGAAAACGTTTAAATATCCCTAAAGTATTTAAGAAGGTTACTAGAAAATTGTAAAAGTAGCAACAAAGTATTTGCACTCCACTACTTCCCACCTCTGTGTAAAGGTTTAAAAAGGAGCTGCTTACACTTCACAGGGAACTCCTCCGACAGAAACAGAGACATCGTCTTTCGTGGCGGTGTCCAGGTCTTCCCCCTTGATGGTGATCACCGTCCCCCCGGCAGCTGGACCCTTCTCTGGGAGCACAGAGGAGGGTATGGGGTCCTGGAGGAAGAGGAAGAGGAAGAGGGAGATCAATTATGAGCTTTTAATTTGTTAGCATCTCACTGCTTCACATATTTAAATGATTTGTTATTTTTAGGTCTGTCAGTGAACTTTGAAGCCAATACTTTTCTACTTCAGGAGGACTTTTAATTTATTTTTCTTAACTTTGATTATTAATGAGTTTTTAATAGTCTGTGTTATTGTTCAGAGACTCTCCCCCCCCTCCACCAGTACATGTTGTGAAGGCTTTGGCATGAGAATAATTTACCTAAAATCAAAGAACCGTCAAACATAATGTCAGTGACGGAGAAACAAAGGGAAAAATAAAATGAGAATTAAACATTAACAGCTGCAGGTAGGAACGCTTTGATCAAAACTAAAGCATATACAGTACATGAGTCTTAATATGCTCAATATGGGCCTAATAAGGCAGCAGTACCACAAGAATAGTAATTCTCCCATAATAACACTTAACAGATCTGATCTATTCTTATGTAACAAGACATGAAACTATAAGTGTTAATTAAGTCTAAATAACTCAAAATGAGGTATTTCTATCTAAGAATATGTTTTGGGGTGTTGACAGTTCAACTACCAATAGCAAGGTGATATTGACCTGTATGTTTCATATTTATTACATTGTTATTTATTAAAGTTAATATACCAGAAATCATGTTCAGGTTGGGAGTCACACTTTAGTTTCTGTTGATTTATTTATAATTGGGTTTCTTTATAATTTGTGTACGTGCTATGTTTGAATTCAAAGATGTTTTTTCTGCACATTTTTTGCAATAAATTGTTAATAAATGAGTGTGTGAACGGTGTGTGTGTAGAAAGCTTCAGAATATAGAGAGGAAGGAATGTGGACGCTTTGGTTTCTGTAAGAGATTTCTGCTGAGAGAGGAGGAGAACAATATCATGGAGATAAAGACATTTGAGACAATTCCAACATTTTAGGAAAACTGTCGGAATAATCAAATATAAAATACGACGAGTAAAGTTTAAATAATAACTAATCTGATCAATACTCTATGTAATAATAACTAATCTGATCAATACTCTATGTAATAATAATAACTAATCTGTGCAATACTCTATGTAATAATAATTCATCTGATCAATACTCTATGTAATAATAACTAATCTGATCAATACTCTATGTAATAATAACTCATCTGAGCAATACTCTATGTACTAATAACTAATCTGAGCAATACTCTGGCATACATTATGCATTTATACTGTGCATATTGTAATATTATGCACATCTTTTTACATACTTGTTTTTCTTATATCTTCTACTATATATTTTAATTCTACAATGTAACAATCCCAATTTCCCCCTGAGACCAATGAAGTATTTCTGATTCAGAGTGGGACATTGGGTGGTCCCCACTGGCCAGTCACATCCTCTGGAAAAACTCCAGTTCCACATTTTTATTCCACTCCATCGCCGATGCGCTTTAGCCACTATTACAACTCTGTGTTGAAGACTGTCTTCACAACACATGGGCAAATACATGCATTTAAACAGATTTGTTCTAGCAGGCACCTCCACTATCCAACTGTGCCGGGGACAGCTAATGCCATGTAGCTGTATAAACTATAAATGCTATCCAGCTAAAAACTTTGACCGGAAGGCCGGAGGCCGCTAGCTGGACGATAGCTTGCGCGTATGTAAAAGCTAAACACACTACAAAACTCAACCTAATATCCAGGAATGAAACGATATAGAGACTGTGCTACAGTGGAAGAAATAAAAGCAACATTATTTAGTGTTTTAAAGAAATAAACTCCCCTTGGGTTGAGATACTTACTGTAGTCCGGTGTCAGATCAAATTAATGAAAGTGAGGTGATAGTGGGTAAGAAGCGTACGTGACGTCACATTGCCGTCAAGTGCGACGTAACGTTGCCGTGGTAACGACGGAATCTTCTTCTGGTTCATTGTGATAATAAAAAGCATTTGAAATACAGTCAGTAACCATCGTCATTCCGATGTGGGGGGAGTGGTTTTCACCATCATTATCATCATTATTTATTTTTAAATGACTAATATTAGCCTACAATAAGGGGGACATGATCAAATAGGAATATAATTGTCTTTTAAATAACGTAAACTAAAGGGAACAATCTATTTGACACAGCTGAAGCTCTGGCCTTCCTTAAAAACTCATTTCATAAAAACCACAGTTGTATTACAAACAATGCACTGTTTTTAGAGAACATAAGTTCGTAACTAATGCACCATAATACATTCTGACGAAAAATAAAAATTATTATGAAAAATAATAAAATAAAAGAAGCCTCCCGTGAGTTACTACAGGCTATAAAGTAGATTTTAAAAACGTTTTATAGAGTAGAAAGCTCACTGCGGGATGTTGTAGAAATGTGTGTGTCCACCACGACAAAGGAGCCTCATTCACTTTACATTGGGGTTGTTTCCGTGATGCAGACACGTAAATGTAGCAGAGTCCGTGACTCCACCACGTAATGTGGTGTTAAGGAGTCGTGGTCATTTCACGTATTCTGGTGAGACCAGGTTGCCTTTATAGCCCAACATTAGCCACCTTTAGCTTAGCGGTGGTGACGTGAAGTCATGTGACCGTGCTGTAGTTCCTTTATAGCCCAACATTAGCCACCTTTAGCTTAGCGGTGGTGACGTGAAGTCATGTGACCGTGCTGTAGTTCCTTTATTGCCCAACATTAGCCACCTTTAGCTTAGCGGTGGTGACGTGAAGTCATGTGACCGTGCTGTAGTTCCAACATTAGCTTTTTACTTCAGAAATCCTAAAGTGGTTTTAATATGTGGAGATTATTCTGCTGAACTAAACGTGTAAGAATCATAAACGTTTGTTTGACACAGAGATGACTTCAATACTAACCTGTTATAACTAAAGCCTTGAGGTTTAGTTATAACACAGAAACAAAGCAAACACATCATTTTCCAACCAGGAGAAACACTTTTGAAATCAGCTCACTCTCAGAGTTTCATGGATTATTAAAGAAGTTTTATTATTTTTTTGGTACATAGCAAATGACAGCATTTACGCATGCTTTACAGCATGACGATGTTGAACATCGTCATGATTTCTGGAGGATTCTGCTGTGTTCAGAATTTAAGACGATTTGCTTCATCGTAATCTCATGGAAACCAAATTGGTCAAAACTCTTAATTTTTTCAAGTAGAATTTGTGATGCAAAAATCATCAAGAAATCAAGAAAAATCTTCAACAAAAAAATGTGTTAAAAAAAGCAACATTCTTCATAACAAAATCAAGAAAATTACGAAATAATGGTCAATATTTTTCTAAAATCGAAAACAAAATTCTTATAAAAAATACCAAGTCTCAACAAAATCAAAATCAATCAAAATTCTTATGAAGCAAAAACATTTCTCGGTTCCAAAATCACAACACTTGTTTACGGACAATGTTAACATTTTAAGTACCATATAATTAGTCTCCTGAATTTGGGAAAATCCTAAATCACAAAAATAATCTGAGTTCTTTGAAAAAAGTGAAATTCTAAAGAAATTAAAATGTTTCATAAAAGTCCAAAAAGTAATGATTACATATTATTGATCATCTTGTGAAATAAGTACAATCCTCAATAATACAAAAACAAGCACATTTCTTGATCACATAACAAAGCACATTACCTATTAAAAAGGAAACTTCTACAAAATTATGTACATTTTTAATTACAACATGTTAGTATTTAATATCTTATGAATTTGGGAATGCTCTCCAATAGGTGGAGTTCTTAAACACAGCTAAATTACTACAAAATACAGACAAATACCATCAAAAATGTAATTAAAATTCTTATAAAGTAAGAAAAATACTGAATGATTGAAAATGATTACAAAACTGAGCTCAGTACACGTGAAATAAGAAAATTAAAGAAAAGTTAAAATCTTATACATTTTGGCAAATTACAAATATAATCGGATTTCTCTAAAAAAAAATTGGATTTCTCTTTTTTTACAAACAATCTCTTCAGACCAAAATCAAGCTGAATTCTTCTGAAATAACATTTTTCAATATAAAATCAGCATTGTTATGAAATAAGAAGTGTATGGATTATTTACTTCTGTTCAATTCCTATTTGTATATTGTTCAGCTAAATCTGGTCCTGCTGCTAAAATAACCCATGTGACCCACAAGGGGATCAAATATCCCATCTCGCTGATCAATGAATTGTTGTGAAAAACGTAACATTTTATAAACTGCACTTTTTCTTATTTGTTGATATAAAAATATAAAAAAACGTTGTTGTGCTCGAGGTCTACAAATCCAACACTAGGTGGCGCTGTAACGCGTTCCTCCTGTTATCTCAGGAATCACTACATTAGATTCAAACACTGGGTATTGTAACACTGTTTTTAGAGGATATTTGAACATTAATATATGGCATTCATTAGCCAACTTAGTTCCTGAGCGGCCTGGGTTGGTGTGTCTGTGGTTTCAAACTGCACCGACTGCATTGACTTTTCTAAATAAAACTAACTTGTGATGTTTTTTAAAGATCTTCATCTTCAGTGGGAACCAATGGGCTTGGAGCTGACAGGAAGTCAGGAAACATGAGGCACTAACACATTGCTGGTGACTTTCAGAGTGAAAGCTATATTTTCTAACGTTGGTTAAAAGCTATAAGAGCTGATAAACCCATGTGTGTGAGAGGAGCTCCTTGGAGCTGCTACTCTGCTCCCTGAGCTCCTTCCTCTTCAGCAGGAACACCCAGGTAATCCAGCTCAATGTCCTCCTGTCGGCTCGGCCTCCGCCCCCTGGTGGCCTGGAGAGACATGACAGCACGCAGTGAGACTTCCTGCATCACTCCTGTTCGATAACACACACTGTTTCATTCAGTCAGTGGTGGAACAACAACATGTTTCAGTACCTTATCATTCAGTCAGTGGTGGAACAACAACATGTTTCAGTACCTTATCATTCAGTCAGTGGAACAACAACATGTTTCAGTACCTCATCATTCTGTCAGTGGTGGAACAACAACATGTTTCAGTACCTTATCATTCAGTCAGTGGAACAACAACATGTTTCAGTACCTTTTCATTCAGTCAGTGGTGGAACAACAACATGTTTCAGTACCTTATCATTCAGTCAGTGGAACAACAACAAGTTTCAGTACCTCATCATTCAGTCAGTGGTGGAACAACAACATGTTTCAGTCCCTTATCATTCAGTCAGTGGAACAACAACATGTTTCAGTACCTTTTCATTCAGTCAGTGGTTAAACAACAACATGTTTCAGTACCTCATCATTCTGTCAGTGGTGGAACAACAACATGTTTCAGTCCCTTATCATTCAGTCAGTGGAACAACAACATGTTTCAGTACCTTTTCATTCAGTCAGTGGTGGAACAACAACATGTTTCAGTACCTTATCATTCAGTCAGTGGAACAACAACATGTTTCAGTACCTTATCATTCAGTCAGTGGAACAACAACATGTTTCAGCACCTTATCATTCAGTCAGTGGTGGAACAACAACATGTTTCCGTACCTTGCAGTAGAAGTAAAGGCCGACGGTCACCAGCAGCACCAGCAGCAGAGTCAGTGGCAGGACGACGGCTCGGATGATAAAAGGTTCTGGATCTGATCGAACACATGGACAGCATCACATCAAGAGTCAGCAAACACACAGAGACCTGAACCCACTTCAGCATGGAGACTCCTCTCTACAGTTATATTACAATAAACTACATCTTCTTAAGATCTTCATTCAACCCCAACCCTTTTTCCTGTTCATAGCAGACAGTAGGACTGTAGGGAGAAGCTGCTAGCTGTATCTGTTAAACAGTCAGTACTCATGGCAATACTCCAATGTAAACTACAGCTGACTGGAGGATTGCTGTTCTGGATTCATGTCTTCAGGGTTCATTGCACTTATTGTACGTTGCTCTGGAAAGCTACATGTGATGTAAGGGTGTGACTGCTTCAGGGCTCACAGTAAAACACTCAGTCCTCACCAGCGTTCTCCTGGGGAGCATCACGCTCTGTCCTACAGTAAACTCTTAACAGCTCACCTGTGACGGTGACGGAGAGCAGACGGCTCTCAGAGGAGAAGTCCTGAGAAAAAGCAGAGACGTGATAAATACAGCTGTAGTTTCCCTGGTGGGCGGGCTCTGCAGCCGGGAACAGGAAGTGGGCAGAGTGATTGACAGCTGGCTCTGAGTAGTAGTTGTTTGCTGAGTTGATGGAGGTGAAGTTGAGCTGGAAGGAGCCTCCTGGGTACTGAGGCTGGATGGAGCAACTGATGCTGAAAGTGGAGCCTCTGAACACCTGGAAACCCTGCTGCTGGGTCCCGGAGACCCCGTACATGGAGGAGGACACAGAGATGTTGGGCTGAAACAGCTTAGCTGGCAGAGAGAGAGAGAGATGGGGGGGAAGAGGGAGAGCAGAGAGGCATGGGAGGGCAGACCGTGAGAGAGAGTAGAGGATGATAGGACAGAGAGCGAGAGAGAGATAGACAAGACCTAGAGAGAGTGAGAGCGACACGAGAGAGAGAGACACGAGAGAGAGAGAGAGACCGTAGAGAGAGAGACAGACGAGAGAGGATGAGCCAGAGAGAGAGAGAGACAGAGAGAGAGAGACCGAGAGAGACGAGAGAGAGAAAGAGAGAGATAGGACAGAGCGATGATTAGAGACGATGAGAGATGACCATAGAGAGAGAGAGAGAGACTCGAGCAGAGAGAGAGACAGAGAGAGA
>NW_022987847.1:0-67543 GCF_902827165.1 Trematomus bernacchii | reverse complement strand
TCTCTGTTCTCATCCTCGCCTCGTGGAGCTCCTTATATCACTTGTATTCTCTGTTCTCCTCTCGCCTCGTGGAGCTCCTTAGATCACTTTGTATTCTCTGTTCTCCTCCTCGCCTCGTGGAGCTCCTTAGATCACTTTGTATTCTGTCTCTCCTCGCCTCGTGGAGACCTCTTAGATCCATTGTATTCTCTGTTCTCTCCTCGCCTCGTGGAGCCTTAGATCACTTTGTATTCTCTGTTCTCCTCCTCGCCTCGTGGAGCTCCTTAGATCACTTTGTATTCTCTGCTCCTCCTCGCCTCGTGGAGCTCCTTTATCACTTTGTATTCTCTGTTCTCCTCCTAGCCTCGTGGAGCTCCTTATCACTTTGTATTCTCTCTTCTCCTCCTCGCCTCGTGGAGCTCCTTAGATCACTTTGTATTCTCTGTTCTCCTCCTCGCCTCGTGGAGCTCCTTATATCACTTTGTATTCTCTGTTCTCCTCCTCGCCTCGTGGAGCTCCTTAGATCACTTTGTATTCTCTTCTCCTCCTCGCCTCGTGGAGCTCCTTATATCACTTTGTATTCTGTTCTCCTCCTCGCCTCGTGGAGCTCCTTATACACTTGTATTCTCTGTTCTCCTCCTCGCCTCGTGGAGCTCCTTATATCACTTTGTATTCTCTGTTCTCCTCCTCGCCTCGTGGAGCTCCTTAGATCACTTTGTATTCTCTGTTCTCCTCCTCGCCTCGTGGAGCTCCTTGAGATGACGTTGTTTTTAAAGTGTGCTATATTAAGGAAATGTATTATGATGATGTTTCTGCTGCTCTCTCTCGTGTTGAAAGCTGTTTAAATGAATTCTCCTTCCCTTGCAGACCTCAGAGACCCTCCCCCCCACGCCGCCTCCCCCCTGCTGACCACCCACTGTGACTCCCAGCTCTCTCTGAACGCCACCCCCCACCCCACCGAGGACCTGATGGACCACCCCCCCAGGACTCAGAGGCTGGGGTCCTTCTCCTCGGCTGCCATGGACATCCTGGAGGAGGCGGGCGGGGCCCTGAGCTGCCCCAGCTTCACCAGCATGGCCACCTGCAGCAGCTTCTCGGAGCCCCCCCCCTCAGAGTACTCTGTGGACGGGGAGGGGTACTACACCTCTATGCACTACGACTGTGGCTTCTCCGACCCCCCCGAGGACGACCTGTCGGGGGTTCGCTGCCTCTCCCTCAGGAGGCCCAGGTCCCGGCCCCCACCCCCCAAGAGGAGCTCGTCTTTAAGGAAGATCTGCAGCGAGGGACCCCCCCCCCCCGAGGACCAGAAGTGTCCACTGGTACGTTGGGTTGCTGGGTAGGAGCCACACACTGTAGCTAATGTACACATGAAAAGCCTTGGAGAGGAAGGAGAGGACACGAGTATAGAGCCGTGATCATTACATGTACAAAGCGCCTTCAGGCGAGCAGTCAGAGGAACAGTGCAGGCGCCGGGAGCTGCTGAGGGAACTTTCACCTGGAAGACGTTGAGGAATTTGGAGCAGAGATCGGCAGCACCAGAGGGCTGGGGGGCTGGGGGGCGTCGGGGGGGCGGAGTAGGCGGTTGATGGTGGAGAACAGTGTTCTAGGGTTGCTTTGCTGGGCACCGATGAGACGAGAGTAGTAGAGTGTCTTTGCGTGGGAAAGAGCTTCCTTGTAGGCTGTCACATGGTCACATGGTCACATGGTCACATGGTCACATGGTCACATGGTCACGAAAGGCCAGCAGGTGGACCTGGACAAGAAGTACCTTATTGATCCTAATTGGGGAAATGTTTGCGTTGCAGCGACAAGGCGTTGTCCATTAGGGAAATGAAAAGAGTAGAAATAAACTAAAATGTAAACATCTGAAATAGAAAAGTAGAAAATAAACTTGTTGAAAGACAGTGAACTAAATGTAGAGCAGGGTGTGATATACATGAAGTGTGTGAGGAATGGAATTGTTGACCCTCTCTTCTTCTTCACCAGATCCAGAACTCCCAGGTGTTCCTTCATCGAGAGGATAAATGGGGGGGGGTCTCCGATGGTCTCCCTGATTTCGGCGTCTTCAGCTCCATAGACTCTTTTAAAGATGGGGGGGCGGTGCAGAGCGACTACGCAGACCTGTGGCTCCTGAGCGACCTGAGAGGGGGTGGGGACCTGAGAGGGGGGGTGGACCCGTACCGCTCGCTGTCCAACTCCAGCACCGCCACGGGGACCACCGTCATCGAGGGGCCCCCCCGGAGCCAGGAGACCCCCGACTCCCCCACGGCCCCCTCCCCCCCCTCGCTGGGGGGCCTGGGGAGCCCTTCCAGTGGTTACTCTAGTCAGAGCGAGACCCCCACCTCCTCCTGCCCCCCCCCCGACGCCTTTTTCCCAGGGCCACAGTCCAAGAGGAGACCCCAAGTCCCCGAGAGGAAGTCCTCGCTGTCCTGCAGGGACCTGGACCCCCCCAGGAGAGACCCCCCCTCACAGCTGACCTGGACCCCCCCCAGGACGGACCCCCCCTCACAGCTGGATCCCCCTGGAGAGACACCCCCTCACACCTGGACCCCCCTCAGACATGGACCCCCCCTCACCTGGACCCCCCCTCAGACATGGACCCCCCCTCACACCTGGACCCCCCCTCACACCTGGACCTAACCCTTCATGGGTTCTTCATCACCCCCACCGTGCTGCACTCGGTTCAGCTGCGCTCCTTCAACAGGGGGGTTGGAGGTCTGGGGGAGAAACCAGCCTCCTGCCCCCCTCCCTCTCCGAAGGCCTCCTCAGAGTCTCTCCTCCCCCCTCCCTCTCTGAAGGCCTCCTCAGAGTCTCTCCTCAGCCCCTCTCCCTCAGAGTCTCTCCTCCCCCCTCCCTCTCTGAAGGCCTCCTCAGAGTCTCTCCTCAGCCCCCCTCCCTCAGAGTCTCTCCTCAGCCCCCCCCCTCAGAGTCTCTCCTCAGCCCCCCTCCCTCAGAGTCTCTCCCCCCTCCTCTCTGAAGGCCTCCTCAGAGTCTCTCCTCAGCCCCCCTCCCTCAGAGTCTCTCCTCAGCCCCCCTCCCTCAGAGTCTCTCCTCAGCCCCCCTCCCTCAGAGTCTCTCCTCCCCTCTCCCTCTCTGAAGGCCTCCTCAGAGTCTCCCCTGACCCCCCAGGAGGAGGAACCTGAAACAGACTTCAGACAGGAAGTAGAAACATCTGTTCTGCAGAGAGGTGAGGAAGAGGAGGAGGATGAAGAAGGTCCTCTCCCTGGATTGGTTGAGGACAGAATGAGTGCTGACGGCCAATCAGAGGACATCCTGGAGAGCCTCCTCAGAGCTATAGGAACCTCAGAAGAAGAAGAGTTGGAGTCCTCCAGAGATGCAGGAACCACAGAAGAAGAGTTGGAGTCCTCCAGAGCTGCAGGAACCACAGAAGAAGAAGAGTCCTCCAGAGCTGCAGTGACACAGGACCTCTGCAGACAGACAGGTACGTCATGTGATCCGTCTCTCTCTCCGGGCCGTTAGTGGTTCTATCAGAGCCCCAGGTTGGGCCCCATGTTGAGGTCCTGCTTCTGTATTGATCCTCCTGATGGACCAGAAGTTATGTAGTCTACCTTCAGGCTCAGGCCCTCCTGGATCAGGTCTCCACTAACTTCTGGAGAACCAGGTTCAATAAACAGCTGTCTTAAGACAGACCACGTTCTGGATCCAGACTGGCTTTACGTAGGCCCCATCCTTGGGGGTTTCAGGGAACATTTCCTTATGTCTCAGTTTAAGCTGGAAGGACTGGAAGGACTGGAAGGACTGGAAGGGTTTATGACACATGTCTCCTTCACCTCTGCTGTAGGATATTAAGTGTTGATTTCTGTTAACAGACGCCCCCCCCCCTGACGCTGGAGACTCCTCCCTGAGTGAAGAGTCTAAACCGGAGGAAGATGGCGTGTTTGCATCCCCGACCAGGACTCGAACCACCGAGGACCTGTTCGCTCTGATCCACAGGTCAGCAGAAAACCCTTTCAATCAATCAATCAAATCAAGGTTTATTTATAGAGCACATTTAAAAGCGATGTTTGGTCGGGCCAAAGTGCTGTACATGTAATAACTACAATCACATAAAAACACATTTCTATAATCACAATAAAAGACAATAAATTACAACAGATATTTAAAAAGAAAACACAGGGAAAAGTCAGGAGTCGTGCTCCGCTCTGACTAGAAGGCCAGAGAGAAGAAGTGTGTTTTCAGTGTAGATTTAAAACCCCCTAGGGTCTGGGCCGACCTCACATGGAGGGGCAGAGTGTTCCAGAGCCTAGGGCCAGCTGCTGAGAAGGCTCGGTGCCCTCTGGTTTTGAGCCTGGTCTTGGGCACTACCAGCAGCAGCTGGTCAGCAGACCTTAAAGCTCTGGCTGGGGTGTAGCGCTGGAGGAGTTCAGCTATATAGGCCGGAGCCAGCCCATTTAGGGCTTTGAAAACAAATAAAAGGATTTTAAAATCAATTCTGAACCGAACTGGAAGCCAGTGTAGTGAGGCCAGAATTGGGGTGATGTGGTCACGCTTTTTGTGGCCAGTGAGAAGACGTGCAGCTGCGTTCTGGACTAGCTGCAGGCGTTTAATTGACGCCTGGTCCATACCCACATACAGAGCATTGCAGTAGTCCAACCTCGAGGTAACAAAGGCGTTAATAACCCTTTCCAGGTCCTCAAACGATAAAAACGACTTGGCCAATAGTCGTATTTAAAAAAAGCAGGTTTTGACTACGCTGCTGACCTGCTTATCGAATTTAAAAGCGCTATTGAAGGTCACTCCAAGGTTCGTGACAGAGGGGAGGATATTATTTTTGAGGGAGCCCAGAATATCAACCTGGGAGGCTGGAGGTTGGGGTCCAAAAAAGATGACCTCAGTCTTGCTCTCATTGAGGTTGAGGACATTTTGGCTCAGTCAGGATTTGATCTCTGCTAAGCAGTCCATCAATAGCTGTAGTGAGTTTACATTTGAATTGAGTGGCAGATAGATCTGTACATCGTCGGCGTAGCAGTGGAAGGGGATGTTGTGTTTTGTGAGAATTGAACCTAGGGTCAGTATGTAAGTAGGAGGAGGAGAGTCCTTCAGTCTGTAGCAGCAGAACTAGAGCTGGTCCCAGGTCAGTCTGAACCAGCCCTCACTATAGGAGGATAGTCCTTCAGTCTATAGCAGCAGAACTAGGAGCTGGTCCCAGGTCAGTCTGAACCAGCCCTCACTATAGGAGGAGAGTCTTCAGTCTAAAGCAGCAGAACTAGTAGCTGGTCCCAGGTCAGTCTGAACCAGCCCTCACTATAGGAGGAGAGTCTTCAGTCTAAAGCAGCAGAACTAGTAGCTGGTCCCAGGTCAGTCTGAACCAGCCCTCACTATAGGAGGAGAGTCTTCAGTCTATAGCAGCAGAACTAGGAGCTGGTCCCAGGTCAGTCTGAACCAGCCCTCACTATAGGAGGAGAGTCTTCAGTCTATAGCAGCAGAACTAGGAGCTGGTCCCAGGTCAGTCTGAACCAGCCCTCACTATAGGAGGAGAGTCTTCAGTCTATAGCAGCAGAACTAGCAGCTGATCCCAGGTCAGTCTGAACCAGCCCTCACTGTAAGAGGAGAGTCTTCAGTCTATAGCAGCAGAACTAGGAGCTGGTCCCAGGTCAGCCTGAACCAGCTCTCACTATAGGAGGAGAGTCTTCAGTCTATAGCAGCAGAACTAGCAGCTGGTCCCAGGTCAGTCTGAACCAGAAATCACTATAAGAGGAGAGTCTTCAGTCGATAGCAGCAGAACTAGCAGCTGGTCCCAGGTCAGTCTGAACCAGCCCTCACTAAGAGGAGAGTCTTCAGTCTATAGCAGCAGAACTAGGAGCTGGTCCCAGGTCAGTCTGAACCAGCCCTCACTAGGAGGAGAGTCTTCAGTCTATAGCAGCAGAACTAGCAGCTGGTCCCAGGTCAGTCTGAACCAGCCCTCACTATAAGAGGAGAGTCTTCAGTCCATAGCAGCAGAACTAGCAGCTGGTCCCAGGTCAGTCTGTACCAGGCCTCACTATAAGAGGAGAGTCATCAGTCTATAGCAGCAGAACTAGCAGCTGGTCCCAGGTCAGTCCGAACCAGAAATCACTATAAGAGGATAGTCTTCAGTCTATAGCAGCAGAACTAGGAGCTGGTCCCAGGTCAGTCTGAACCAGCCCTCACTAAGAGGAGAGTCTTCAGTCTATAGCAGCAGAACTAGGAGCTGGTCCCAGGTCAGTCTGAACCAGCCCTCACTAAGAGGAGAGTCTTCAGTCTATAGCAGCAGAACTAGGGGCTGGTCCCAGGTCAGTCTGAACCAGCCCTCACTAAGAGGAGAGTCTTCAGTCTATAGCAGCAGAACTAGGAGCTGGTCCCATGGTCAGTCTGAACCAGCCCTCACTAGAGGAGAGTCTTCAGTCTATAGCAGCAGAACTAGGGGCTGGTCCCAGGTCAGCCTGAACCAGCCCTCACTAAGAGGAGAGTCTTCAGTCTATAGCAGCAGAACTAGGAGCTGATCCCAGGTCAGTCTGAACCAGCCCTCACTATAAGCGTTCTTGTTGCAGGTCTAAGAGGAAGGTGTTGGGGAGAAAGGATTCCTCTGAACTGAACTCCAGGACCCATCTTGGTGCCGCATCGACTCCCCCCCCCTCCCCCGCTGTGACTCCCCCGGTCTCCCCTCTTCCCCCCCCCTCCCCCTCTGTGACCCCAACAGAGTCTCCGGGTCCATCGTCAGGAGCGCCAGGAAGTCCAGCACCTCCAACGAGGACTTCAAGCTGCTGCTGCTGAGGAAAGGCAGCCGATCTGAGTCCGGGTTCCGCATGTCGGCCACGGAGATCCTGAGGAGCCCCTCGTCCCCCCGCCCCGGAGACCCCCTGCTGGCCTCCCCCCGCCCACCCGGAGACCCCTTGCTGGCCTCCCCCCGGCCCCCCAGGGAAGCGTCTTCTTCCCCCCTGCCTGGCAGCCCCTTCCTCAGGACCAACGCCGAGTCTTTCTCCCCGAAATCCTGCCCCCCATCCAGGTCAGGACGCTGCAGAATCCCCCCCCCATGCAGCAGCAGCCGCTACGGGGGCGCGATGCCGACTCCCTCCCTCCCCCATGCAGGCCATCTCTGAGGGGGAGGCGGAGAACTCTGACGGGGGTCCTCAGGACGAGCGCTCCCCCCCCCAGGACCCTTGTAGAACACTAACGGACCAGTTTTAATATATTTTAAAGGACCTGATGACGGTGTTTGGTCAGAAACGAGAGGATCATGCATCTGCAGAGAAACATTGCATATTCTGCAAAACCCTCTTCTTCATGTCTCTTCTTCATCAACATGTGTCCCCTCTTCTTCATGTCTCTTCTTCATCAACATGTGTCCGCTCTTCTTCATGTCTCTTCTTCATCAACATGTGTCCCCTCTTCATGTCTCTTCTACATCAACATGTGTCCCCTCTTCTTCATGTCTCTTCTTCATCAACATGTGTCTCCTCTTCCTCATGTCTCTTCTTCATCAACATGTGTCCCCTCTTCTTCATTTCTCTTCTTCATCACCATGTTGTCCCCTCTTCTTCATGTCCTCTTCTTCATCAACATGTGTCCCTCTTCTTCAAGTCTCTTCTTCATCAACATGTGTCCCCTCTGTGGAAAGAGACTCTGAAAGTTTCGGAACAAAGATTCTCGTCTCTTTTTGATTCCATTTTTATAAAAACTGTCTGAAAATGAGCTGATCAGATTTTGGCCACTTGATGATGTCATAACGATGTTTTGTCTTGTGTAACCATTAGCCAATCAGCAACTAGGTAACCCCCCCCCCCCCCTTATCACCTGAATCTCCTCCTAGACGCACCATTAGGCGCTTTCACAACCGCAGTACTTTTCCCACAAAGTTCATCAGAACTCTTTAGTTCTCATGAACTTAGTACAAGATCGCGTTCCACCGGAATAAGTTCCTGGGGAAGGATTAAGGCAAATGAAGCCGCTGACGTCACTCTTCTTCTTCTTCTGCTTTGGGTTTACTGGCAGGGCCGCAAACCACTTCACGGCGTATACTGCTGCCCGAATTCCCCGGCCGGAAGTCCCCGGAGTTGGGGAAGGCTTCAGTAGAAGCTGCTGGGACTCCCAGCAGGGACTGAAAAGGGGGTACAAAGGTTCTCATGAACTAATTTGAGTTCCGGCTCTTTTTGGTGTGAACGCGACATTTCGGAACTATATCGGAACTAAAGTGGGAAAAGTACTGCGGTGTGGAACGCGCCTAATGAGTTCTTTTGAACCAAATGTCTACTCAGAGGGGCGTGGGGGAGGGGCTCCTTATTTTCATCTAAAGTAACAGACAGAGAATCAGCACTTTGGAAACAGGGCTGAAAACAGAGGGGATTATGGGTAATGCTGCAATGATCTGTTTGGTGTTTCAGCCAATCAGAGACAGGCTCTGGATATATCTGAGACCTGTGATATATTGATGAAGAAGAGGATGATAGGGGACCTTTAAGACTTCCCTCAGCCCGACTTCATCAACATTCAGAAACTAAAACCACTCTCAGTTTTGACCCAAGGAAGAAGTACTGAATGTATTCTGTGAATACCCATCAGACACTCTGTTAGTTAGAAACCATGCAAACACAAAGGTGCCAAAACATCTTCATGTGATCACATTTTAAAATAACCCTTTGAACATTTGAGGTGCGTTTCCAACAGAGAGATGTTTCTGTTTCCTCTGTCGATCATAGAGTACAAATTTCACTGATGATATTAAAGATAGCTCACCATTACATTTCATATTCTAATGCAATAAGTGACTGGCAGGAGGCGTCAGTGACGAGGACAATCTGAGGAGGAGGTGGAGGAGGAGGAGGAAGAGGTGGAGTTTGGGCCTCAGCATGTTTTCTGTGATCTTTTGGGTTTGATGGAGGATGTATGTTTAAAAACGAGCTGGTTGTCATGGTGATGGATTATGGGATGTTGTACCAAATGCTCAAAACCTGCCACACGTCATCTGAATATATTTATTTGTATAAACTGACACAGAAAAGTAACTCTTCAGATGCCAATACGTTTCTGGTATGTTCTAGTTGATGAGATGTTATATCAGAGACACATGTACGGCAGACGAGTTGATGTGATTGTTATATCAGACATCAGACACACGTACTGCAGACGAGTTGAGATGTTATATCAGACACACGTACTGCAGACGAGTTGATGAGATGTTATATCAGACACACGTACTGCAGACGAGTTGATGAGATGTTATATCAGACACACGTACTGCAGACGAGTTGATGAGATGTTATATCAGACACACGTACGGCAGACGAGTTGATGAGATCTTATATCAGACACACGTTACGGCAGACGAGTGATGAGATGTTATATCAGACACACGTAATGCAGACGAGTTGATGAGATGTTTATATCAGACACACGTACATGCAGACGAGTTGAGATGTTATATCAGACACACGTACGGCAGACGAGTTGATGAGATGTTATATCAGACACACGTACTGCAGACGAGTTGATGAGATGTTATATCAGACACACGTACTGCAGACGAGGTTGATGAGATGTTATATCAGACACACGTACTGCAGACGAGTTGAGATGTTATATCAGACACACGTACGGCAGACGAGTTGATGAGATGTTATATCAGACACACGTACTGCAGACGAAGTTGATGAGAATGTTATATCAGACACACGTACTGCAGACGAGTTGATGAGATGTTATATCAGACACACGTACTGCAGACGAGTTGATGAGAGTTATATCAGACACACGTACGGCAGACGAGTTATTGAGATGTATATCAGACACACGTACGGCAGACGAGTTGATGAGATGTTATATCAGACACACGTACTGCAGACGGAGTTGATGAGATTTATATCAGACACACGTACTGCAAGACGAGTTGATGAGATGTGTATATCAGACACACGTACGGCAGGCGAGTTGAATGAGATGTTATATCAGACACACACGCACGACAGGCCGAGTTGATGAGATGTTATATCAGACACACGCACGGCATACGAGTGATAGAAGATGTATATCTTAGACCACGTACGGCAGACGAGTTGATGAGATGTATATCATCAGACACACGTACGGCAGACGAGTTGATGAGATGTATATCAGACACACGTACGGCAAAGACCGGAGATTGATGAGATGTTATATCAGACACACGTACGGCAGACGAGTTGATGAGATGTTATATCAGACACACGTACGGCAGACGAGTTGATGAGATGTTATATCAGACACACGTACGGCAGACGAGTTGATGAGATGTTATATCAGACACACGTACGGCAGACGAGTTGATGAGATGTTATATCAGACACACGTACTGCAGACGAGTTGATGAGATGTTATAATCAGACCCAAGTACGGCAGACGAGTTGATGAGATGTTTATATCAGACACACGTACTGCAGACGAGTTGATGAGATGTTATATCAGACACAGTACTGCAGAGCGAGTTGATGAGATGTTATATCAGACACACGTACTGCAGACGAGTTGATGAGATGTTATTATCAGACCACACGTACTGCAGACGAGTTGATGAGATGTTATATCAGACACACGTACGGCAGACGAGTTGATGAGATGTTATATCAGACACACGTACGGCAGGCGAGTTGATGAGATGTTATATCAGACACACGTACTGCAGGCTGTGTTTACATATTCACAATCATATGATACATAGATGTGTTTATTGTGATGGTACTCAGGCAATATGCTAAAGATGACAGTCTATGTAGCCATACTTTTACACGTGAATAACACGGAAGAGAGTGAGGGACACATGTTTACATGTCTGTGAGATCTGACAAACACATCTACATTCTGAGTAATAATTTAAATTCGGAGAAAAATGTTTGAATTCTGAGAAAAAGTCAGATTTCAAAGTAAAATGTGACTTTAGTTCAGAACCAAATAAACGGGGGTCCTGGTCCTCTTAGCGTGACTCCGTACTGAAGCATGATGACGACACCTTCATTCCTATCCTTTCTATCCTGTAGATAAATATCTGAACTCAGCAGACCCTTCTCTTCCTCTTCCTCTTTGTACAGATCTGTAAATATATGGATAGGTTTTGGGTCACAAAGGTGGACGAATTGTTTGTGTAAAGATGTTTTAAAGTTTACATTGATCTGAGCTGTGGATCACTTTGTATTTATTATTTAGTCAGCCTGTCCCTCAGTAACCCAGAGACAAAGAAATAAATGTGACTCTGAAATAAACCTGTGGCTCGTTGTTATTCTAAATATCTTCATCACGTCTCTCTCCAACAGGTGTGAAGAAACCCTGTCTGTTAGCATTAGCCTCATTAGCATATGATGTGCTCTCTCTACCTGTGCCCCCACCCCCTCCACTCACCTTTGACCCTCTCTATCCAGCTCCTTCTATGCCCTAGGGACCTTAGGGTCTCCTTCCCTTAGTGTCTGAAACTCGACCAACAACCAATCACATGAATCTCCCGCCCCTGACACACAAGCAGCGGTTTGATTGGCTAGAGCTTGTACTGGCATATGATTCGATTGGCTGACGCTTCTGCCGAGGCTTCAAAAGTTGAACATTGCTCAACTTTTGCAGCGAGCCACGCCAGCAAAGCTCCGCTTCGCTTCCCACAATGCAGTTTGGCGAAAAGTGACGTCACCCCATTCAAAGTGAATGGTGAAGCTTTCAACGCATGCCGCTGTGTGGACGGGCCGTTAGGGACCGAGTGACCCTCCTTCCCTTAGGGTCTCCTTCCTTTAGGGTCCGAGTGACCCTCCTTCCCTTAGGGCAGGGGTGTCAAACTCAATTTCATCGCGGGCCACATTCGCATAAAGGTTGCACTCAAAGGGCCGGTTGTAACGATATAAATATATAATATATATATATATATATAAAATAATGTATTATGTTACATTATTGCCTCTGAATTGGATTATTATCGGATAGGATAATAACTTGGTAATTAATTACGTCTGAAAGCAGAAGTCCAGGGCAAATCATTGCAAGTCTCTTCAGTGCGCATGTCACAAAAAGAGATGCATTGTGGAACATGTAGTTTATGGGCAACCTGCTTCTGTAACCGTATAATAAACTTATTATATTCTTTGCAAGCTCTTGCGGGCCCACATAAAATGAAGTCGCGGGCCGGATTTGGCACCCGGGCCTTGAGTTTGAGACCCCTGCCTTAGGGTCTCCTTCCTTTAGGGTCTGAGTGACCCTCCTTCCCTTAGGGTCTGAGAGGACTCTTTAAAGTAGAGACACTACATACTGATATACACCTGAACATCAGCAGGAGAGGACTCTTTAAAGTAGAGACACTACATACTGATATACACCTGAACATCAGCAGGAGAGGACTCTTTAAAGTAGAGACACTACATACTGATATACACCTGAACATCAGCAGGAGAGGACTCTTTAAAGTAGAGACACTACATACTGATATACACCTGAACATCAGCAGGAGAGGACTCTTTAAAGTAGAGACACTACATACTGATATACACCTGAACATCAGCAGGAGAGGACTCTTTAAAGTAGAGACACTACATACTGATATACACCTGAACATCATCAGGAGAGGACTCTTTAAAGTAGAGACACTACATACTGATATACACCTGAACATCAGCCGGAGAGGACTCTTTAAAGTAGAGACACTACATACTGATATACACCTGAACATCAGCAGGAGAGGACTCTTTAAAGTAGAGACACTACATACTGATATACACCTGAACATCAGCAGGAGAGGACTCTTTAAAGTAGAGACACTACACACTGATATACACCTGAACATCAGCAGGAGAGGACTCTTTAAAGTAGAGACACTACATACTGATATACACCTGAACATCAGCAGGAGAGGACTCTTTAAAGTAGAGACACTACATACTGATATACACCTGAACATCAGCAGGAGAGGACTCTTTAAAGTAGAGACACTACATACTGATATACACCTGAACATGAGCAGGAGAGGACTCTTTAAAGTAGAGACACTACATACTGATATACACCTGAACATCATCAGGAGAGGACTCTTTAAAGTAGAGACACTACATACTGATATACACCTGAACATCAGCCGGAGAGGACTCTTTAAAGTAGAGACACTACATACTGATATACACCTGAACATCAGCAGGAGAGGACTCTTTAAAGTAGAGACACTACATACTCATATACACCTGAACACCAGCAGGAGAGGACTCTTTAAAGTAGAGGCACTACATACTGATATACACCTGAACATCAGCAGGAGAGGACTCTTTAAAGTAGAGACACTCAGTGGCGACTGGTCATTAGGGGCACAGCCCCACCTAGTGTCAGCAGAAAGTATTGCAAATAATGATTACAAAAAATGCAAAAAATAAATAAAAAAATATATAAAATATATTTTAAGATCATGTTGAATCATCTGATTCGTCTGCACATTGCTGTTTTAGTCTGTGTTCTTCTAATTAGTGTCTACAGTGTGTGCCTATTGAGCTGTTTAGAGCCATGTGGGACAAAACCTGATCATGCCCCTCCCTCTCACTGTCTAAGTGAACGGTGACTGTAAAAACTACACTGCGCATGCTCAGAGTATTTTCCTATTTAATGTGTGTGGCAAAAAAATAATGACCATAGGGGCACTGAGCTGCCATCCCCACCATACGTCATCTCACATCATTCAGAGCTGATTGGCTGTAAGTACGTATGCCGCGAAAAGTGTGCTGTGTGAAGAGGAGACGAGAGAGCTGCAGTGACGCGTCCTAAAACCCGGAAGTAAGCTGCGCGTGGCTTCCCTCGACAAAAAAGCAATGAGATTTCTCCATAGGATTTTAGAAAATAGCTCAAAATAAGATCTGTGGGAAACGTACCTGTTAGATAAATGCACGTTTTGTTCAGCCGGATAATATCCACATGTCTACCCTACTTTCATCATTTTTTAATCATAAATCTATCGATATGATAGACTTTTGAAACTACAAGAAGATGAGGGAATGCTCTGGTTTTTGGACAAAATTAACATGGGATCACTCCCGTCACCGGACGTACTTCGTCTCACTGGAATATTAACGGTCATAGTGAATATAAAATCGTCCCCATGTATCCGGCCAATGACGGGAGAGTTTTGAAAGAGACAAAACACTGTTCCATACATTTAAAAACACTTAAACAATTAAACAATGTTTACCCCAGGATTCAGGCATCTTCCCTGGCTTGTAAAGTGCAGTTATGCGCCTTGGAGGTATTGCACTATTTACAAAATGTATACCCAGGATTGAGGCACCTTCCCTGGCTTGTAAAGTGCAGTTATGCGCCCTGGAGGTATTGCACTATTTACAAAATGTATACCCAGGATTCAGGCACCTTCCCTGGCTTGTAAAGTGCAGTTATGCGCCATGGAGGTATTCTGCTATTTACAAAATGTAGCACTCTATACACTTCCAGGGCGGAGACCGGGAAAATCACCTCTCTTTGCCCACTCACAGAGCCCCGAAGGACGGACTAGAGACCTCCAGCACCAGTCCCTAACAGTGGGACTCTGTTTATTTCACACCTCCAGGAGAGAGTCCGGGAAAATCACCTCTCTTTGCCCGCTCACAGAGCCCCGAAGGACGGACTAGAGACCTCCAGCACCAGTCCCTAACAGTGGGACTCTGTTTATTTCACACCTCCAGGAGAGAGTCCAGGAAAATCACCTCTCTTTGCCCCGCTCACAGAGCCCCGAAGGACGGACTAGAGACCTCCAGCACCAGTCCCTAACAGTGGGACTCTGTTTATTTCACACCTCCAGGAGAGAGTCCGGGAAAATCACCTCTCTTTGCCCGCTCACAGAGCCCCGAAGGACGGACTAGAGACCTCCAGCACCAGTCCCTAACAGTGGGACTCTGTTTATTTCACACCTCCAGGAGAGAGCCCGGGAAAATCACCTCTCTTTGCCCGCTCACAGAGCCCCGAAGGACGGACTAGAGACCTCCAGCACCAGTCCCTAACAGTGGGACTCTGTTTATTTCACACCTCCAGGAGAGAGACCTCTCTCTGCCCCCTCACAGGCCCCCAAAGGACGGACTAATGACCTCCAGCATGTCCCCATAACAGTGGCACCTCCATAACCTTGCACACCTTGAGTCCCCGGGCCCCCGCAGTTAAGCACTCCCCCACGGACTAAACACAGGTATTCACACCCACCAGAACCTCGTGCCCCTGGTGACCCTAAAGGGGGGTGGATTTTGTGGTGCTTTTATGTCCGCCCATCAGCATCCAAATTCGGCCTTCTTATTAGCACCACCACCCCCCTTCTGGGCTGGAGGTTCAAACACTTTAACTTTTTTTCACCCTCCTCTGGCTTACACCTCCTCTGCCAACACTTGAGCGCTCGTCACAGGGTTCAGCACCAAGGAGAGTGCCTCCCCGGTGCTGATGGAAAGTGCCCCTGGTAACCATCAAGGTTATTGTTTTTTTTTTTTTTTTTTTTATTTTAACAAAAACCACAGTACACACAGCCTAAAACATCAACTATTTACACGTTGCACTACTGCTGCTATAATAGTACTACTAAATTTTTTACCCTACGTTGTAAAGTGCAGTTATGCGCCCTGGAGGTGTTGCACTATTAACAAAATGTATACCCAGGATTCAGGCACCTTCCCTGGCCTGTAAAGTGCAGTTATGCGCCCTGGAGGTATTGTACTATTTACAAAATGTATACCCAGGATTATAATAATAATTATATACACGGTATACATATTCACAATGTTTAGCGGGGTTCCGGGGACCATATTAGGCGTCTAATTCGTACGGTGCACCAGGGCAAACAGGTTGAGTCCACTGCCCCTGACCCATCATTGCTCGTGCTCTGAAGAAGAGGTATTGTTGGGGTCTTGTCTGCTGCTCTCAGCCCCGGAGCCCTCTTCGGAGGTCTCCCCATCTGACAGCGGTAGACATCCTTCTGATGCTGATGCAGCTGCTGCCGCAACCGATGACGCCCTGAACATGGAGCGGATTCTCAATGCCTCCTTTATTCCAGGCGCATTCGCGTAGAACCGGTCCGCCGTGGTTACGTCGTGACACATAAACCTGGCGAGAATCGACCGGCTTTCTGGATCTTGGTGATGCTTGATATTGTCAGCCAGGGCAGTGCGCAGGATTGTGAAGGTGACGGCTGTTTCTAGCCCAGCATCAGCCCATGCCCTCTTCAAGTGAGCGTTCAGGTTCTTGGAGGCCCGATTCCCCCTTGTGAAAAGGAAGAATTCATTCTGAGGACCCAGCAATGCCTCTTTAATCCCCATCCACCGCATGACCCAGCTAAACTCCTCTACTGTAAGCGCCAGCTGTGCTTCGCCATATGTCTTGGCCATCTTGTGATCCTGCACATGGATGATGTAGCCCTCAGCAGTTCCCCTTATGGCTGCCTCTAAGACCTCACTGTTTTTCATGTTTGCGTACACGCCCGTACGGTGGCCATACAGGAGGCTCCAATGGAGGGTGAGATAGCCATAGAGAAGCTTCTGGGTGGTTGAGGTCGGCTTGCGGGCCATCAGGTCGAGGAGCTCCGGGATGCGCTTCTCAGCGGCCGCCATGGCGGTGAGAAGCTCCGCCTGGCTCGGCAGACAATCCAGTTTGTTCCTCTTCACCTTAAACTGGTGTAGAGTGACTGCCTTATTCAAGTGTTTCATGTTGGCTTTCACCTCTCTCATTATGTGGGTCATATCAGACTGGGTGAGCTTGCACCCCCGGGGCTTTGACTCAGACATGTACCCCATGAACTGGTGCACATTCTTCAGGAAGAACTCTGATGTTGTGACTGCCCGGCCCGGCTTTACAATATACTCGCTCCAGCCACGGATCATCTTCATGTTTCTTAGGAACAGCCAGTCTGACAGGCGGTTAACACCATGGGCCATGTATACTATGAAGTTCTTTATCCGGCTGACCTTCGACAGAACATTGTCTTTCTGTTTTACTGTCGGAGCGACACCCAAACAATGATCCCAGTATGTCTGAAGGTACGCCTCCATGCTTCTAGGCAACGTGATTTGACGCATGGTATTCCCCCGTCCATACCCAGTGGACCAGTAATTTGAGGGAGAGGGCAAGTCCTTAGCCAGCTTAGACGCACGGGTCTTCCGGCATACAGGGTTCTCGCTACCGGAGGCTACTGGGGACTGCATGACAGTCTCCACCGGGCTCTTCACAGGGGTCTCGCTACCGGAGGCTACTGCAAACATGACAGTCTTCACCGGGCTCTTCACAGGGGTCTCGCTACCGGAGGAAACTGGGAATATGACAGTCTTCACCGGGCTCTTCACAGGGTTCTTGACCGGTCTCTTCCCACCGGAGGCTACTGCAAGCATGACAGTCTTCACCGGGCTTTTCACAGGGGTCTCGCTACCGGAGGTTACTGGGGACTGCATGACAGTCTTCACCGGGCTCTTCACAGGGGTCTCGCTACCGGAGGCTACTGCAAGCATGACAGTCTTCACCGGGCTCTTCACAGGGGTATTGCTGCCTGAGGCTACTGTGTTTATGCCGGAGGTACTTGGGATTGCCAGGCCCTTAAATCGTATACATTCGTCCTCTTCCTCAAGAACAGCAGCACTCTGCTTCCTGGGTTTTAGCTCCTTTTTCAGCCTGGAGCGCAGGGTCTTCACCTCATCATTGAGGGCATCCTTTTGAGCCCTCAATGACACATTTTCCAGCATCACCTGCCTGCAGTCCTCGTTGTCACACTCGGTATGTGGGGAGAAGGGTGGAGGGTGCCCGGGGTATTCCTCCTCATTGTCTATATCCAATGATGTAGCCATTCCAATGATGGGGTTAGTCTCACGGAGGTCATGGAGCAACTGCAGTGCCACACTATGCTTCAGCCTTGCCATGACCTGCTGTGCCTCATGTCGGGACAACTCAGGGTGGTCATGTTTTACATGACGGTCCAGTCTCTTCCCAGCGTACGAACACCCAGCGATGGGACAGGGTTTGGTCCGAACATTTATCCTTCCACTGGCTATTTCAGGAGGATTCCCCTCTCCTCCAAGTTCCGCACTGCATGCTTGTGCTTAAGGTGTTTGTTCAATGCCAGATAGAAGAGTCTGCACACCGGGCATTCAGATGACATCCTTACTGAAACACACACAATTAATTTGATCAAAATGATGTTCTAGTTCTCCGTTTATATGCGTTAGCGTGATCGGTGGTTGCGACACTGGGTCCGATGCATCAATTCATGGTGCATGGACGAAGGGAAGTATTGGGTTACCACCGGGTTGGATGGTCCCACCTCCTACCAACGCGGGGCTGGTGATGGCAACATTGGGTCCGATGCATCAATACATGGTGCCCCGACCATGAGAGGGTTTGGGGTACCCCGGAACCAGGCACCACCCCAGCAGGAAATGGGTTGTATGGTCAAAGGAGGAAAGAGTGATAGAACCGGGGTAAAGCAAAGAAAGTGTCTGACAATAGTGACTTGTGAGGCGGCCAGAGAGTCTGTCATATCTCGGTCCTATCCTCCAGGCAACGCTGTGGCCAAAACTGGGTGAAAATGGGCTAAAAACAAAAAAAAAAAATATTTCATCTCGGGAAATTTGGGTGAAAATGAAAAAAAGTACCCGGAAATAGTGCCTCATGACCCCGCAGGAGTCCCCTGTCGACTCCCCTGGCTTTCCTCCATGGGCAAAATGATCAAACTCAACTTTTGTGAGAACCAGGAAAAGGGGTCAAAATGAAAAAATTGTACCCCAAAATAGTGCCTCATGACCCCGCAGGAGTCCCCTGTCGACTCCCATGGCTTTCCTCCATGGGCAAAATGATCAAACTAAACTTTTGTGAGAACCAGGAAAAGGGGTCAAAATGGAAAAATTGTACCCCAAAATAGTGCCTCATGACCCCGCAAGAGAGTCTGTCATCTCTCTGTCATATCCTCCAAGGTCACTAGAAGGGTCCAAGCCATCACCAGTCCGTGTTTAAATTGAGAAAATGTATCCCAAAATAGTGCATCAAATGCGGGTAGAGTCCCCTGTCGACTGCCCTTGCATTCCTCCAGGGTCACAATAATCAAACTCAACTTTTGTGAGAACCAGGCAAAAGGGGTCAAAATGAAAAAATGGTGTCCCAAAATAGTGCCTCAAATGCGGGTAGAGTCCCCTGTCGACTGCCCTTGCATTCCTCCATGTCAAACTTAAAGTATTTGGAGAACCAGGCTGGGGGGTCTCAAGGCATCAAATTCATCCGACCCAAAGTGCACTCTCATCGGATACATTCTTCCAAGATTTGCAACAGCCGTTTTTTTCTGAGTGCACCCAAAAACTGGGTTTCCGATTTCGTGCAGACGGTAGTCTGAAAAGTATGGATGAATCTTTTTGACAGAGAAGTGGAAATGAAGCCCAGGGACTTTTTCCCCTTCTCCGTTGTACCAACCATCGGAGAAGGGGAAAAATCGGCCTGAAGCGCCAATAGTCTGGCCCCTTCTCCCGTTGGCACTCTGTCATTTTTTTGACAATTTTTCAAAACTTCATTTTTGATTATTTTAAGTTATAATTAAGCGTTTTCTTCAATTTTTTTTGCTTTCCACGGGTGGGGGCGCCTGGCAGGCCGCCTATGAGCACCCAAATTCGGCCTGGATCATCCAGGATTTGTGGGCTAAGCTCCATAAACTGACTAAATCACCCAGAGAGGTCACCTTTCTAGCCCAAATATATATAATACAAATACATTTAAATAGTAAAAGGTGCACTTGTGCTCTGCATTACCCGGAATTTTATTTTCATAGCCCCATGATAGTGATTAAAAATCATTTTCATGGGAAAAAGTGTTAAAACGCCTGATTAAATTATATGCAGGACCCCAGTGAGCTCCAGACTATGTGCATTGTGTTGGGGAACCATATAAATGATAGAATAAATGCATTTAAATGCAAAAATAATGATTTTAAATCATTTTAGGGGGACAATTGTGGAGAGGAGCCTGAAAATGACTCTGCAGCACCCCGGATAACTACCAGTTCATCTGGTTTAAATGCGGTGGTGATAGTGGCATTAACTAGTACCCAGTACTGGGAGAGAACCAGGCTACAGCACATGTCTTTTCAACCCAGGAAATAGTGCTCAAAACGTGGGTAAAAGTGTGTTAAACAGTGGGGTAACATGTTTCAAATGACAGCACACTGCTGCTTGTTGGCAGGCTGACTCAGTTCACTTGTCTCATACACACCCAGGGGGGGAAAGATAACACTTGTACCCAGGAATAAGTGTTTGAAATGCGGGGAAAAGTTGTTTGAAATAGTATAATACCTCCAGGGCGCATAACTGCACTTTACAAGCCAGAAATAATGTTTAAATGGTCGGGGAAAGTATTTTTAAATGTCTGGAAGAGAGTTTTAGCCAGTCATTTTGCACGAAATCATTTAACATAGACGCTCTCCTGAAAATGCACAGAATATGTGCTTTTTCAGGAGACCGTCAATGTTAAATGATATCGTGCAAAATGACTGGCTAAAACCCCGGAATAAGTGTTTGAAAGGCGGGGAAAAGTTGTTTAAAATAGTCTGATACCTCCAGGGCGCATCAATAAAAAAATGTACAAGCCAGGGAAGATGCCTGAATCCCGGATACTTTAGGTCTGTCACTTAGGGTGACCGCACCACTCCGACGCTGCCGAGAGTGGACGTCCATTATTTGTAAGGCACCTAAGACAGATAAGGAGGACTTTTACAAAAAAGTAAGAGATTTTTGTCCAGAAGGATAGACAAATGGACTTCATCTTCAAGTCAAGGTAAGACCGCAATTTTATTGAAAATGGGATCTTACTAAGAGAGAACAATTCAATATTTAAATGATAAAATTACATTTGTTGGGTATCCTTTTGTTGAACTGTCTGTTTAAAATTAATCGAAGCATCAGACAAAAAAAGCTTTTGAAAATAATATTATATTTTGGTTTAGGTCAAAATATAATATTTGTAAACCTGAAGAGTCAGTGCCTCACCAGCCATGAACCTCACTGCACGTCACTGCAGAAGCTTATATATAGACATCTACGTTTTTTGTCCCCCACCACTTTTGTACATATAAAAACGCCACTGGAGACACTACTTACTGATATACACCTGAACATCAGCAGGAGAGGACTCTTTAAAGTAGAGACACTACATACTGATATACACCTGAACATCAGCAGGAGAGGACTCTTTAAAGTAGAGACACTACATACTGATATACACCTGAACATCAGCAGGAGAGGACTCTTTAAAGTAGAGACACTACATACTGATATACACCTGAACATCAGCAGGAGAGGACTCTTTAAAGTAGAGACACTACATACTGATATACACCTGAACATCAGCAGGAGAGGACTCTTTAAAGTGGAGACACTACATACTGATATACACCTGAACATCAGCAGGAGAGGACTCTTTAAAGTAGAGACACTACATACTGATATACACCTGAACATCAGCAGGAGAGGACTCTTTAAAGTAGAGACACTACATACTGATATACACCTGAACATCAGCAGGAGAGGACTCTTTAAAGTAGAGACACTACATACTGATATACACCTGAACATCAGCAGGAGAGGACTCTTTAAAGTGGAGACACTACATACTGATATACACCTGAACATCAGCAGGAGAGGACTCTTTAAAGTGGAGACACTACATACTGATACACACCTGAACATCAGCAGGAGAGGACTCTTTAAAGTAGAGGACACTACATACTGATATACACCTGAACATCAGCAGGAGAGGACTCTTTAAAGTAGAGACACTACATACTGATATACACCTGAACATCAGCAGGAGAGGACTCTTTAAAGTAGAGACACTACATACTGATATACACCTGAACATCAGCAGGAGAGGACTCTTTAAAGTAGAGAGGACTCTTTAAAGACCTCCTCTGAATCACTTATTTCACTCATTGAAAACACACAGACGTCTTGGTGTTTTTATCAGGTTTATAAAAAGGAAATACACAACGTCAGAAACACACGGTTTATCTGGTGGACAGATATGTTCAAGTAGTCTGAAGAAGACGAGGAGATGAAGGGACTTCCTCCGGTGGTCTTATGGCACTGTGAAAGCAGGAAGGAGTAACAGGACCTGAGAGACGCTGCAGGAAGCAGACCTGTGACTACGAGTGATTAGAAAAGAGAAGCCTTATCTTCACATTTCTAACTGTGTGTGATTTCCTTAAAATATTTCTACAAAATGTACATTCTGTCGCTGATACTCATGGTTAAACCCATAAAACTGTACACTTCTGTTCTCATGCTAACAGGGATTAACGGGATGACGATCAGAAATTAAATATGACATCAGAACAAAGAGGGATGGGAATCAGGGATATCTGCAGCATGGAGACGACCAACACGACCTCAGAGAAGCTAAACCTTATCCTGTCCTTATTTTCATTTATTAGAATAGTCTGGAGTTTTTTAAATAGCGGACAGAACAGTCTCAGCACTTAAACCACAGCAGAGCTACAGGTAATGGGTCTGAGGATCAGGTGTCCCTCTCCTGATCTGCAGCTGTTACAGAAACCTCCCGACGTTATTATTATAAAAATAGTTCACATTGGGTTAGGGTCTATATGTCCACACTGTTCCGTCGCATTGAAGCTTGCCGGTGGGCGTGTCTGGTGTGCGACCAACAACCAATCACATGAATCTCCCGCCCCGGACACACAAGCACGCGGTTTGATTGGCTAGCGATTGTACTGGCATATGATTTGATTGGCTGGCGCTTCCGTCAACGCTTGAAGCGAGCAACGGAGGCAAAGCGTGACGTCTCCCCATTCAAAGGGAATGGGAAGCGTCTCCGTTGAAGCACGTGTGGACGTACCGTAACTCTTTAACGGTGAACACAAACCCTTTGTGAATTTAAATCTATTTTAAAACACAGAATGAAGTTCAGTTTGATCGAAAGAAAATAATATTTTCAGTTTTTACAAAACACAAGTTTCTGTTTTACATAAAAGAGAATTATTTCATTAAAACAAGGATTCAAAAATATACTTTTAAATCTCTTTTGTTTTGATCAGAGTTTCAGATTATAGGGTTAGTCATGTTGGAACATTGGTTATTAAATGTTTCTCAGCTTTATTTGACTGCATCTGGTCCGAGGTCTTTTGTTCTGAAAGGACCTGCAGGTGAGGACCTGTGGAGGAACTGTGGAGGACCTGCAGGTGAGGATCTGTGGAGGACCTGTGGAGGACCTGTGGAGGACCTGTGGAGGACCTGCAGGTGAGGATCTGTGGAGGACCTGTGGAGGATCTGTGGAGGACCTGTGGAGGATCTGTGGAGGACCTGTGGAGGACCTGTGGAGGACCTGCAGGTGAGGATCTGTGGAGGACCTGTGGAGGACCTGCAGGTGAGGACCTGTGGAGGACCTGTGGAGGACCTGTGGAGGACCTGCAGGTGAGGATCTGTGGAGGACCTGTGGAGGACCTGCAGGTGAGGATCTGTGGAGGACCTGTGGAGGACCTGCAGGTGAGAACCTGTGGAGGACCTGTGGAGGACCTGCAGGTGAGGATCTGTGGAGGACCTGTGGAGGACCTGCAGGTGAGGACCTGTGGAGGACCTGTGGAGGACCTGCAGGTGAGGATCTGTGGAGGACCTGTGGAGGACCTGCAGGTGAGGATCTGTGGAGGACCTGTGGAGGACCTGTGGAGGACCTGTGGAGGACCTGTGGAGGATCTGTGGAGGATCTGTGGAGGACCTGTGGAGGATCTGTGGAGGACCTGTGGAGGACCTGTGGAGGACCTGTGGAGGATCTGTGGAGGATCTGTGGAGGACCTGTGGAGGATCTGTGGAGGACCTGTGGAGGACCTGTGGAGGACCTGTGGAGGATCTGTGGAGGACCTGTGGAGGACCTGTGGAGGACCTGTGGAGGACTCATGATCTCCAGATCAGGAACCCATAAGACCCGGGTCATAAATAAGAAGTCTCAGTGATTCCCATCCCTGATGAAGATGATGAAGAGGAGTTCTGGAGGTCTTCAGATGATCTGCAGGAAGCTCACAGGAAGCTGGCGGCTAACATAATAAAAGCCTCTCTGGAGGAGGAAACGGAATGAAGTCCAGGTGATAGACCCCCCCGTCCTGCAGGCTGACATGTGACCAGTCTCCGTCATGTGATCATAACAATAAAGATGTGAGGCTCCTGGGAGTCAGTGGGAGTCAGTGGGAGTAAAAACAGGAGAAGAAGAAACATTCTCCGTCTGCGGATCAGTCAGTCGTGAGCCTGGGAGCGTGCACGAGGGCCACGTGCACGAGGATCACTGTAAACACTGCAGGCCTTTGGGATGCACGTTATCCTGAGGGTGAGGTGTCTCCCCTCTGGAGGTGTGGCCCTCAGAGTCTGCAGTAACATGGGGCCCCCGATGCCCAGTGGCCCCCCTGGTTGCCTTGAGACCCTGGATGCCCACCTGGTGGTTCTGTGGCCCCCCTGGTGGCCCCCCCTGGGTTATTGCTGGTTGTGGCCCCCCTCACAGCCGGCCATGCTTCAGCCTCTCGATGTGGTGACACAGCTTCAGCGCGGGGCCCAGCTTCAGACCCATGTACTTCATGATCATGTCGCTGCGCAGCAGCAGCAGGGCCCGGCCGTCGATCTCCTGAAACATGAGAACTAGATTAGATCAATATCAGTTCAGATCAAGGCAAGGCAAGTTTATTTATACAGCACCTTTCAACACAAGGCAATTCAAAGTGCTTTACAAAAATGGAAGAAAATGGCATTTAAAATCAGTCATTAAAAAGAAAAGATAATAAAATAAACATTAAAAGAAAAAATACATGGATAAAAGTTACAGTGCAGTTTAAGATGTGAATAGTTCAATTAAAAGCAGCGGCAAAAAGAAAAGTCTTCAGCCTGGATTTAAAAGTAGTCAGAGTTGCAGCGGACCTGCAGGTTTCTGGGAGTTTGCTCCAGATGTTTGGAGCATAATAACTGAACTTCTCCATGTTTAGTTCTGACTCTGGGGACAGGAAGCTGACCAGTCCCTGAAGACCTGAGAGTTCTGGATGGTTCATCATTTTGTCAGTGAGGAACCAGTGTAAAGACTTCAGAACAGGACTGATCCACTTTCTTAGTGTCAGTGAGGAACCAGTGGAAAGACTTCAGAACTGGACTGATCCACTTTCTTAGTGTCAGTGAGGACTCGAGCAGCGGCGTTCTGAATTAGCTGCAGCTTTCTAATAGATTTTTTAGTGAGGCCTGTAAAGACACCATTACAGTAGTCGAGTCTACTGAAGATAAAAGCATGGACAAGTTTTTCCAAATCCTGCTGTGACATTAGTCCTTTAATCCTAGATATGTTCTTTAGGTGATAGTAGGCTGATTTAGTAACTGTTTTAATGTGACTGTTGAAACTCAGGTCAGAGTCCATGACTACACCTAGATTTCTGGCTGTATCTGTTGTTTTGAACATTGCAGACTGAAGCTCAGCGCTAACTTTTATACGTTCTGCCTTGGCTCCAAAAACCATTACCTCAGTTTTATCTTTGTTTAATTGGAGAAAGTTCTGACACATCCAGTCATTGATTTGTTCAATGCACTTACTCAGTGTTTGAATTGGAGCATAATCTCCTGGTGAAATTGTTACGTAAATTTGTGTGTCATCCGCATAGCTATGGTAACTTATTTAGTTGTTTTTCATTATCTGAGCCAGTGGTAGCATGTAGACGTTAAAGAGAAGAGGCCCCAAGATGGAGCCTTGAGGTACCCCACATGTCATATTTGTCAACTCAGATGTGTATTTACCTATAGAAATAAAGTTTTTTCTGTCCTTTAAGTAGGACTCAAACCAATTTAGAACTGTTGCCGAAAGTCCCACCCAGTTTTCTAGTCGGTCTAGTAATATGTTGTGGTCAACAGTGTCAAACGCAGCACTGAGATCTAATAATACTAACACTGAAGTTCTGCCACTGTCTGTGTTTAAGTGGATGTCATTGAAGACCTTTACAAGAGCAGTCTCAGTGCTGTGGTTTGGACGAAATCCTGACTGGAACACATCCAAACAGTTATTTAAATGCAAGAAGTTACTCAACTGTTGAAAAACAACTTTTTCAATGATTTTACCTAGAAATGGCAGAGTTTGAAATATATCTCAAATAATGCACCACCATTTCCCCACATGAACATAACCGTCTGCCGTGAGTGCAGAAGCTCTTATTGTGAAAGGAACTCATAACAGTCTGCCGTGAGTGCAGAAGCTCTTATTGTGAAAGGAACTCACGTGTTTCCTGAAGAGCTCGGCGTGGGGGGCTAACGCTGCCGGGTCGGCCTCCCTCACAAACTGCATCACCTCCTCGATGCTCCAGCAGGACGGATTCCTGCCGGGACCCTCAGAGACCCCCCCCACCTCGGGCCCCGTGGTGGAGCTGGCTGCTGGAGAACACACCGTGCATTAGAGGAGCTCTAACATCTGGAGCTATATACTGATAAGAGTCCCGATGCTCAGTGCACCCAAAGGACTCACACACACACAGCTGAGGAATCCACTGCTCACTGATTGGTTAATGAGCAGCCTGTAAGCAACGATAGCGCTGCTGGAAGGCCCATTTAGGCCCATTATGTATGTGCTGATGAGCCAATTGCTGAATAACTATGAATTATAATTATACAGTTTCTGTAACGTCTTGTTTTGCTTATGGACTGCTCTAGTTTGATGTTTTGTTATTATTTATAGAAAGCAGAATGCTCTTGAGTATACATGACACAGCAGGAAGTCTAGAGAGGAAGTCTGAAAAGGTTTAGACCGCACACATCCGTACGCCTGTTGGCTTGTTTGTTTATTTAATTTAAATGCCGTGCAAATGTTGTAAGTCGACAGTGGGCCGCCAGCTGATCAATTGAATCGAGTAAAGCACTTGAATGGAACGATGCAAGGTATTTGGATTTACACACGGCATCTATTGCACGTCTGTCCGTCCTGGGAGAGGGATCCCTCCTCTGTTGCTCTCCCTGAGGTTTCTCCCATGTTTCCTTTAAACTGTGGGGTTTCTCTGGAAGTGTTTCCTTGTACGATGTGAGGGTCTAAGGACAGAGGGTCTAAGGACAGAGGGTCTAAGGACAGAGGGTCTAAGGACAGAGGGGGTCGTATTGTCACTGATGTTCTGTACAAACTGTGAAGTCCACTGAGACAAATGTAACATTTGTGATATTGGGCTATATAAATAAACATTGATTGATTGATTGATTGATTGATTTGGATTTCTTTAAGTTTACGCGAGTCAATACTTGAATTCGCCTCATAGGCTAAGTGGACTTTGAACATTATATTATGCAAACTCGACCACGACAGCTGCTAACTAGCTAACAGCGGCGAGGGTCACTTCTTGTGAGGTCACTTCCTGTGAGGATCTACGCCTGACCCCCCCACCCTGAGACATTAGATGTTTTATATATCACATGCGTACCTTCCACCTGTCGGAGGGGCTGCTTGGCCCCCGGCTCTGAGGGGGGGGAGGCGAGGCGTCGGGGGGTGCTGCCGGGGTGGGGGGGGCGGGGGGTAACGGAGGCCGAGTCCATGAAGCGCTGATCCTTCATCAGAGTGCTGTCTTCATGTGTCTCTGCTGGGGGGGGACATTCAAATGATTCATATTTCAATACTCTGTAATAGTCTCTAATATATACTCTAATAGTCTCTAATAGATACTCTAGATACTCTAATAGTCTCTAATAGATACTCTAATAGATACTCTAATAGATACTCTAATAGTCTCTAATAGATACTCTAATAGATACTCTAATAGATACTCTAATAGTCTCTAATAGATACTCTAATAGATACTCTAATAGATACTCTAATAGTCTCCAATAGATACTCCAATAGATACTCTAATAGATACTCTAATAGATACTCTAGATACTCTAATAGTCTCTAATAGATACTCTAATATATACTCTAATAGATACTCTAATATATACTCTAATAGATACTCTAATAGTCTCTAATAGATACTCTAATATATACTCTAATAGATACTCTAATAGTCTCCAATAGATACTCTAATAGTCTCTAATAGATACTCTAATAGTCTCTAATAGATACTCTAATAGTCTCCAATAGATACTCTAATAGTCTCTAATAGATACTCTAATAGTCTCCAATAGATACTCTAATAGTCTCTAATAGATACTCTAATATATACTCTAATAGATACTCTAATAGTCTCTAATAGATACTCTAATATATACTCTAATAGATACTCTAATAGTCTCTAATAGATACTCTAATAGATACACACTAATAGATACTCTAATAGATACTCTAATAGTCTCTAATAGATACTCTAATATATACTCTAATAGATACTCTAATAGTCTCTAATAGACACTCTAATAGATACACTAATAGATACACTAATATATACTCTAATAGATACTCTAATAGATACACTAATAGATACTCTAATAGATACTCTAATAGATACTCTAATAGATACTCTAATATATACTCTAATAGATACTCTAATAGATACACTAATAGATACTCTAATAGATACACTAATAGATACTCTAATAGATACTCTAATAGATACTCTAATATATACTCTAATAGATACTCTAATATATACTCTAATAGATACTCTAATAGTCTCTAATATATACTCTTATAGATACTCTAATAGATACTCTAATAGATACTCTAATAGTCTCTAATAGATACTCTAATAGATACTCTAATAGATACTCTAATAGTCTCTAATAGATACTCTAATAGATACTCTAATAGTCTATAATAGATACTCTAATAGATACTCTAATAGATACTGTTATAGTCTCTAATAGATACTCTAATAGATACACTAATAGATACTCTAATAGATACTCTAATAGATACTCTAATAGATACACTAATAGATACTCTAATAGATACTCTAATAGTCTCCAATAGTCTGTAATAGTATCTAATATTAATTAGCACCTTGGGATTGCTGTTAGCAATGAAAGGTGCTTTATAAATTGAATGTATTATTATTATTATTATTATTAATAGTCTCTAATAGTCTCTTACAGTTTGTAATAGTTTGTAATAGTCTGTAATAGTCTCTAATAGTCTCTAATAGTCTGTAATAGTCTGTAATAGTCTCTAATAGTCTCTAATAGTCTCTTAAAGTTTGTAATAGTCTCTAATAGTCTCTAATAGTCTCTTACAGTTTGTAATAGTCTGTAATAGTCTATAATAGTCTGTAATAGTCTCTAATAGTCTCTAATAGTATCTAATAGTCTCTAATAGTCTCTTACAGTTTGTAATAGTCTGTAATAGTCTCTAATAGTCTGTAATAGTCTATAATAGTCTCTAATAGTCTCTTACAGTTTGTAATAGTCTGTAATAGTCTCTAATAGTCTGTAATAGTCTGTAATAGTCTGTAATAGTCTGTAATAGTCTATAATAGTCTCTAATAGTCTATAATAGTCTCTAATAGTCTATAATAGTCTATAATAGTCTCTTACAGTTTATAATAGTCTGTAATAGTCTATAATAGTCTGTAATAGTATCTAATAGTCTCTAATAGTCTCTTACAGTTTGTAATAGTCTGTAATAGTCTCTAATAGTCTGTAATAGTCTATAATAGTCTCTAATAGTCTCTAATAGTCTCTTACAGTTTGTAATAGTCTGTAATAGTCTGTAATAGTCTGTAATAGTCTATAATAGTCTATAATAGTCTGTAATAGTCTGTAATAGTCTCTAATAGTCTGTAATAGTCTGTAATAGTCTCTAATAGTCTGTAATAGTCTGTAATAGTCTGTAATAGTCTATAATAGTCTATAATAGTCTGTAATAGTCTCTAATAGTCTATAATAGTCTATAATAGTCTCTTACAGTTTATAATAGTCTCTAATAGTCTGTAATAGTCTATAATAGTATCTAATAGTCTATAATAGTCTCTTACAGTTTGTAATAGTCTGTAATAGTCTCTAATAGTCTGTAATAGTCTGTAATAGTCTCTAATAGTCTGTAATAGTCTGTAATAGTCTATAATAGTCTCTAATAGTCTATAATAGTCTCTAATAGTCTCTTACAGTTTATAATAGTCTCTAATAGTCTCTAATAGTCTCTTACAGTTTGTAATAGTCTGTAATAGTCTATAATAGTCTATAATAGTCTGTAATAGTCTCTAATAGTCTATAATAGTCTATAATAGTCTCTTACAGTTTGTAATAGTCTGTAATAGTCTGTAATAGTCTGTAATAGTCTATAATAGTCTCTAATAGTCTCTTACAGTTTATAATAGTCTCTAATAGTCTGTAATAGTCTATAATAGTCTCTAATAGTCTATAATAGTCTCTAATAGTCTCTTACAGTTTATAATAGTCTCTAATAGTCTCTAATAGTCTCTAATAGTCTCTTACAGTTTGTAATAGTCTGTAATAGTCTATAATAGTCTATAATAGTCTGTAATAGTCTCTAATAGTCTATAATAGTCTATAATAGTCTCTTACAGTTTATAATAGTCTCTAATAGTCTCTAATAGTCTGTAATAGTCTATAATAGTCTCTAATAGTCACTAATAGTCTCTTACAGTTTGTAATAGTCTGTAATAGTCTCTAATAGTCTGTAATAGTCTGTAATAGTCTGTAATAGTCTAATAGTCTATAATAGTCTCTAATAGTCTATAATAGACTATAATAGTCTCTTACAGTTTATAATAGTCTATAATAGTCTGTAATAGTCTGTAATAGTTTGTAATAGTCTGTAATAGTCTCTAATAGTCTGTAATAGTCTCTAATAGTCTCTAATAGTCTGTAATAGTCTGTAATAGTCTATAATAGTCTCTAATAGTCTGTAATAGTCTGTAATAGTCTCTAATAGTCTGTAATAGTCTATAATAGTCTGTAATAGTCTATAATAGTCTGTAATAGTCTGTAATAGTCTGTAATAGTCTCTAATAGTCTCTAATAGTCTGTAATAGTCTGTAATAGTCTGTAATAGTCTATAATAGTCTCTAATAGTCTGTAATAGTCTGTAATAGTCTGTAATAGTCTGTAATAGTCTCTAATAGTCTGTAATAGTCTCTAATAGTCTATAATAGTCTCTAATAGTCTCTAATAGTCTGTAATAGTCTATAATAGTCTATAATAGTCTGTAATAGTCTGTAATAGTCTGTAATAGTCTGTAATAGTCTGTAATAGTCTATAATAGTCTGTAATAGTCTGTAATAGTCTGTAATAGTCTCTAATAGTCTCTAATAGTCTGTAATAGTCTCTAATAGTCTCTAATAGTCTGTAATAGTCTATAATAGTCTATAATAGTCTCTAATAGTCTGTAATAGTCTCTAATAGTCTCTAATAGTCTGTAATAGTCTCTAATAGTCTGTAATAGTCTGTAATAGTCTCTAATAGTCTGTAATAGTCTGTAATAGTCTATAATAGTCTCTAATAGTCTCTAATAGTTTCTAATAGTCTGTAATAGTCTGTAATAGTCTATAATAGTCTATAATAGTCTGTAATAGTCTCTAATAGTCTATAATAGTCTCTTACAGTTTATAATAGTCTGTAATAGTCTCTAATAGTCTGTAATAGTCTATACTAGTCTGTAATAGTCTGTAATAGTCTATAATAGTCTATAATAGTCTGTAATAGTCTATAATAGTCTCTAATAGTCTGTAATAGTCTGTAATAGTCTCTAATAGTCTCTAATAGTCTGTAATAGTCTATAATAGTCTGTAATAGTCTCTAATAGTCTGTAATAGTCTATAATAGTCTGTAATAGTCTGTAATAGTCTGTAATAGTCTGTAATAGTCTGTAATAGTCTATAATAGTCTGTAATAGTCTGTAATAGTCTATAATAGTCTCTAATAGTCTCTAATAGTCTGTAATAGTCTGTAATAGTCTGTAATAGTCTGTAATAGTCTATAATAGTCTGTAATAGTCTGTAATAGTCTGTAATAGTCTCTAATAGTCTGTAATAGTCTGTAATAGTCTGTAATAGTCTGTAATAGTCTATAATAGTCTCTAATAGTCTGTAATAGTCTGTAATAGTCTGTAATAGTCTATAATAGTCTCTAATAGTCTGTAATAGTCTGTAATAGTCTCTAATAGTCTGTAATAGTCTGTAATAGTCTCTAATAGTCTCTAATAGTCTGTAATAGTCTATAATAGTCTGTAATAGTCTGTAATAGTCTGTAATAGTCTCTAATAGTCTGTAATAGTCTGTAATAGTCTATAATAGTCTGTAATAGTCTGTAATAGTCTGTAATAGTCTGTAATAGTCTGTAATAGTCTATAATAGTCTCTAATAGTCTGTAATAGTCTGTAATAGTCTCTAATAGTCTGTAATAGTCTCTAATAGTCTATAATAGTCTCTAATAGTCTGTAATAGTCTATAATAGTCTCTAATAGTCTCTAATAGTCTGTAATAGTCTGTAATAGTCTGTAATAGTCTCTAATAGTCTGTAATAGTCTGTAATAGTCTCTAATAGTCTGTAATAGTCTGTAATAGTCTGTAATAGTCTGTAATAGTCTATAATAGTCTCTAATAGTCTGTAATAGTCTGTAATAGTCTCTAATAGTCTGTAATAGTCTGTAATAGTCTCTAATAGTCTCTAATAGTCTATAATAGTCTCTAATAGTCTGTAATAGTCTGTAATAGTCTATAATAGTCTGTAATAGTCTATAATAGTCTCTAATAGTCTCTAATAGTCTGTAATAGTCTGTAATAGTCTGTAATAGTCTCTAATAGTCTGTAATAGTCTCTAATAGTCTGTAATAGTCTGTAATAGTCTGTAATAGTCTATAATAGTCTCTAATAGTCTGTAATAGTCTGTAATAGTCTCTAATAGTCTGTAATAGTCTCTAATAGTCTATAATAGTCTGTAATAGTCTGTAATAGTCTATAATAGTCTGTAATAGTCTGTAATAGTCTGTAATAGTCTGTAATAGTCTCTAATAGTCTCTAATAGTCTCTAATAGTCTGTAATAGTCTCTAATAGTCTCTAATAGTCTATAATAGTCTATAATAGTCTCTTACAGTTTATAATAGTCTGTAATAGTCTCTAATAGTCTCTAATAGTCTGTAATAGTCTATAATAGTCTGTAATAGTCTATAATAGTCTGTAATAGTCTATAATAGTCTATAATAGTCTCTAATAGTCTGTAATAGTCTGTAATAGTCTGTAATAGTCTCTAATAGTCTGTAATAGTCTCTAATAGTCTCTAATAGTCTGTAATAGTCTGTAATAGTCTATAATAGTCTATAATAGTCTATAATAGTCTGTAATAGTCTGTAATAGTCTCTAATAGTCTGTAATAGTCTGTAATAGTCTGTAATAGTCTATAATAGTCTCTAATAGTCTCTAATAGTCTCTAATAGTCTGTAATAGTCTGTAATAGTCTGTAATAGTCTCTAATAGTCTGTAATAGTCTCTAATAGTCTGTAATAGTCTGTAATAGTCTCTAATAGTCTGTAATAGTCTGTAATAGTCTGTAATAGTCTGTAATAGTCTCTAATAGTCTGTAATAGTCTGTAATAGTCTGTAATAGTCTCTAATAGTCTATAATAGTCTCTAATAGTCTCTAATAGTCTGTAATAGTCTGTATTCGTATTTTGTACATATTTCTTTTACTTTTGCCGTTTTACTTTTAACATGGTTCGCAACATGCTAGCCGACCGCACCTACTCTGCCATACAATATAGCAGAGAGGAACTTTTCCAATTGCGAAACTTCGTGGACAATATTAACCCTCCGACAGACAATGGAGATTCACCATGGCTACCTGTTGCTGTTCTACCTGAGAGACGCAAGAAGAAGACAAAGCGAGGATGCCGGGCCGGGTTGCTGGTCAGACTGAGAAAACGTGAGAATCGGCCCCCTCTTCCGAGTATTCTTCTGGCTAATGTTCAATCCATTGAAAATAAGCTAGATGAACTCAGAAGCCGGATTGCTTTTCAACGGGACATTAAGAACTGTAACGTGTTAATTCTCACTGAGACTTGGCTCAACCCCGCTATCCCGGACTCCGCTATTGTCCCTGACGGATTCTCTATTTTTCGTCAGGACCGGACTGCAAACTCGGGGAAAAGTAAGGGAGGCGGTGTGTGTGTAATGACTAACAACAACTGGTGCTCAGATGTGAAGATTATTTCATCGGACTGTTCCGCACAGCTAGAGCACCTCATGATCTCATGTCGGGCCTTCCATCTGCCGAGGGAATTCACATCTGTTGTGATAACAGCAGTGTATATCCCGCCGCAGCCACTCGCCGACAACAACACGGCACTCGATCAGCTGTTTGGGTTTATTGATAAAACCGAGACTTCACGGCCAGATGCGGCGTTCGTTGTGGCCGGAGATTTCAACACCGCCAACATGAAGAAGGTTTTGCCAAAATATTACCAACACATCAACTTCCCGACGCGCGGGGGAAACATACTGGACCATGTTTATTCCCCTTTCCGGAATGGATATAAGGCTCTCCCTCGCCCTCCCTTCGGCAAATCAGACCATATCTCACTACTGTTGTTGCCTGCTTACAAGCAGAAACTTAAAAGGGACAGACCGATAACAAGGACAGTACAACGATGGAGCGAGGAGTCAGATTCAGCACTGCAGGATTGCTTTGCATCTACGGATTGGAGTGTGTTTGAGGACAATAACATCAACACACACACGGACACTGTCATCTGCTACATTGGGAAATGCATCGATGACGTGGTACCGAAGGTTTCTGTACGGACATTCCCAAATCAAAAGCCCTGGGTAAACGGGGAGGTGCGCGGCAAACTGAAAGCGCGCACTCTCGCGCACACAGCGGGAGATTTGGAGGAGTACAGGAAGTCTAGGTATGATCTCCGGAGAGCAATAAAAAATGCAAAGAGACAGTACAAAGAGAAGGTGGAATCTGACTTCAAAGGCTGTAACACTAGGAATATGTGGGCGGGACTAAGGACAATGACTGACTACAAAGGAGCAGCGGGGGGTGCTGCGGGAGTGTCTGCGTGCGCATCTCTCCCAGATGAGCTAAACAGTTTTTTTGCACGCTTTGAGAGCAGCCAGGCTGTGGAGGTACAGAGGGACCAGGAGCTACACTGCCCTTTTGTTTTAAATAGGGCAGATGTGTGTAAATCCTTTAAAAGGGTTAACCCACACAAGGCTCCTGGACCTGATGGCATCCCTGGCCGTGTTCTCAGGGTGTGTGCAGTTCAGCTGGCAGAGGTGTTCACAGACATCTTCAACAGGTCCCTGCTGCAGTCTGTAGTCCCCACATGTCTTAAACACTCCACCATCATTCCTGTCCCCAAAAAGACAATCATCACCTGCCCCAACGACTACCGCCCAGTAGCACTCACCTCCATCATAATGAAGTGCTTTGAGCGGTTAGTCAAATTATTCATCACCTCCTCCCTCCCTGAATCTCTGGACCCCCTGCAGTTTGCCTACAGAGCAAACAGGTCCACAGACGACGCCATAGCCCTCACCCTCCACACTGCCCTCTCACACCTGGACCCGAAGAACAGGAACACATATGTGAGAATGCTGTTCATTGACTACAGTTCAGCATTCAACACCATTGTGCCCTCCAAGCTGGCCATCAAGCTCAGAGACCTCGGGCTCAACAGCGCCCTCTGCGACTGGATCCTGAACTTCCTGACGGGCAGACCCCAGGCAGTGCGGGTGGGAAACATCACATCCTCCACCCTGATTCTTAACACCGGTGCCCCTCAAGGCTGCGTGCTCAGCCCTCTCCTCTACTCCCTGTTCACCCACGACTGCGTGGCCACACACAGCTCCAACACCATCGTGAAGTTTGCTGATGACACGACCGTCATCGGCCAGATCACAGACGATGACGAGACGGCATACAGAGAGGAGGTCGAAAACCTGACATCTTGGTGCCAGGAGAACAACCTCCATCTCAACATCAGCAAAACAAAGGAGCTGATTGTGGATTACAGGAAGCAGCAGGGAGAGGGACACGCCCCCATCGCCATCAATGGGACTACGGTGGAGAGAGTCAAAAGCTTCAGGTTCCTTGGGGTCCACATCACTGAGGACCTGACATGGTCTCTTCACACCACCACCATCACCAAGAAAGCTCGACAGCGGCTCTTCTTCCTCCGCAGGCTGAGGAGGTTCAAAATGGATTCCAGGATACTCTGCAACTTCTACAGGTGCACGATAGAGAGTATCCTCACTGGCAGCATGACGGCCTGGTACGGCAGCTGCACCGACCTCGATCGTAAGGCTTTACAGAGGGTGGTGAAAACTGCACAGCACATCACCAGGACGGAGCTGCCATCCATGGAGGACCTTTACTCCCAGCGGCTCAGGAAGAAATCACTACGGATTATCAAAGACCCCCATCACCCCAGCCACAAACTGTTCTTTCTGTTGCCGTCTGGCAGACGTTACCGCAGCATCCGGGCAAGGACAAGAAGATTCGGAGACAGTTTCTTCCCGCGGGCAGTGAGACTGTTAAACAATTGAACTGTTGAAACAACATCAAACATTCAACTGCTACTCAGTAGTATGTATCTAATACCTAATATATATATATCATTCCAATAACTTGTATATAGACTCATACTGCACTATTCCACATCATAACTTTATTTCATTTTTATAACTATTATTATTTTTGTATTGCTCTTGCTCTTATTGTTATTATGTTATGTTATTATGTTGCATTGTTGGAGAAGCCTGTGACATAAGATTTTCAACTGCATAATTACTCTGTAGCTATGTCAGATTGACAATAAAGAACCTTGAACCTTGAACCTTGAATAGTCTATAATAGTCTATAATAGTCTCTAATAGTCTGTAATAGTCTGTAATAGTCTGTAATTGTCTCTAATAGTCTGTAATAGTCTCTAATAGTCTATAATAGTCTGTAATAGTCTATAATAGTCTGTAATAGTCTATAATAGTCTCTAATAGTCTCTAATAGTCTGTAATAGTCTCTAATAGTCTCTAATAGTCTGTAATAGTCTATAATAGTCTCTAATAGTCTCTAATAGTCTCTAATAGTCTCTAATAGTCTCTAATAGTCTGTAATAGTCTATAATAGTCTCTAATAGTCTCTAATAGTCTGTAATAGTCTGTAATAGTCTGTAATAGTCTATAATAGTCTATAATAGTCTCTAATAGTCTGTAATAGTCTGTAATAGTCTGTAATAGTCTATAATAGTCTGTAATAGTCTGTAATAGTCTCTAATAGTCTCTAATAGTCTCTAATAGTCTGTAATAGTCTATAATAGTCTCTAATAGTCTGTAATAGTCTCTAATAGTCTGTAATAGTCTGTAATAGTCTATAATAGTCTGTAATAGTCTCTAATAGTCTGTAATAGTCTATAATAGTCTCTAATAGTCTCTAATAATTTCTAATAGTCTGTAATAGTCTGTAATAGTCTATAATAGTCTATAATAGTCTGTAATAGTCTGTAATAGTCTCTAATAGTCTGTAATAGTCTGTAATAGTCTATAATAGTCTCTAATAGTCTCTAATAGTTTGTAATAGTCTATAATAGTCTCTAATAGTGTAGAATAGTCTGTAATAGTCTATAATAGTCTCTAATAGTCTCTAATAGTCTCTAATAGTCTATAATAGTCTGTAATAGTCTGTAATAGTCTGTAATAGTCTGTAATAGTTTGTAATAGTCTGTAATAGTCTCTAATAGTCTATAATAGTCTGTAATAGTCTGTAATAGTCTGTAATAGTCTGTAATAGTTTGTAATAGTCTGTAATAGTCTATAATAGTCTATAATAGTCTGTAATAGTCTGTAATAGTCTGTAATAGTTTGTAATAGTCTGTAATAGTCTCTAATAGTCTATAATAGTCTCTAATAGTCTATAATAGTCTATTATAGTCTGTAATAGTCTGTAATAGTCTGTAATAGTTTGTAATAGTCTGTAATAGTCTCTAATAGTCTATAATAGTCTGTAATAGTCTGTAATAGTCTGTAATAGTCTGTAATAGTTTGTAATAGTCTCTAATAGTCTATAATAGTCTCTAATAGTCTCTAATAGTCTGTAATAGTTTGTAATAGTCTCTAATAGTCTGTAATAGTCTATAATAGTCTATAATAGTCTGTAATAGTCTGTAATAGTCTATAATAGTCTGTAATAGTCTATAATAGTCTGTAATAGTCTCTAATAGTCTGTAATAGTCTATAATAGTCTGTAATAGTCTGTAATAGTCTCTAATAGTCTGTAATAGTCTGTAATAGTCTGTAATAGTCTGTAATAGTCTGTAATAGTCTGTAATAGTCTCTAATAGTCTGTAATAGTCTATAATAGTCTGTAATAGTCTGTAATAGTCTGTAATAGTCTGTAATAGTCTCTAATAGTCTGTAATAGTCTATAATAGTCTGTAATAGTCTATAATAGTCTGTAATAGTCTCTAATAGTCTGTAATAGTCTATAATAGTCTGTAATAGTCTGTAATAGTCTCTAATAGTCTGTAATAGTCTATAATAGTCTATAATAGTCTGTAATAGTCTGTAATAGTCTGTAATAGTCTCTAATAGTCTGTAATAGTCTGTAATAGTCTGTAATAGTCTGTAATAGTCTATAATAGTCTATAATAGTCTGTAATAGTCTGTAATAGTCTCTAATAGTCTCTAATAGTCTGTAATAGTCTATAATAGTCTGTAATAGTCTGTAATAGTCTGTAATAGTCTGTAATAGTCTCTAATAGTCTGTAATAGTCTATAATAGTCTATAATAGTCTGTAATAGTCTGTAATAGTCTGTAATAGTCTGTAATAGTCTCTAATAGTCTCTAATAGTCTGTAATAGTCTCTAATAGTCTGTAATAGTCTGTAATAGTCTATAATAGTCTGTAATAGTCTGTAATAGTCTGTAATAGTCTCTAATAGTCTCTAATAGTCTGTAATAGTCTGTAATAGTCTGTAATAGTCTGTAATAGTCTATAATAGTCTGTAATAGTCTGTAATAGTCTCTAATAGTCTGTAATAGTCTATAATAGTCTATAATAGTCTGTAATAGTCTATAATAGTCTGTAATAGTCTGTAATAGTCTGTAATAGTCTGTAATAGTCTCTAATAGTCTGTAATAGTCTATAATAGTCTATAATAGTCTGTAATAGTCTGTAATAGTCTGTAATAGTCTGTAATAGTCTGTAATAGTCTCTAATAGTCTCTAATAGTCTGTAATAGTCTGTAATAGTCTGTAATAGTCTATAATAGTCTGTAATAGTCTGTAATAGTCTGTAATAGTCTCTAATAGTCTCTAATAGTCTGTAATAGTCTGTAATAGTCTATAATAGTCTGTAATAGTCTGTAATAGTCTCTAATAGTCTGTAATAGTCTATAATAGTCTATAATAGTCTGTAATAGTCTGTAATAGTCTCTAATAGTCTCTAATAGTCTGTAATAGTCTATAATAGTCTGTAATAGTCTGTAATAGTCTGTAATAGTCTCTAATAGTCTGTAATAGTCTGTAATAGTTTGTAATAGTCTGTAATAGTCTGTAATAGTCTGTAATAGTCTCTAATAGTCTGTAATAGTCTATAATAGTCTATAATAGTCTGTAATAGTCTGTAATAGTCTCTAATAGTCTCTAATAGTCTGTAATAGTCTATAATAGTCTGTAATAGTCTGTAATAGTCTGTAATAGTCTGTAATAGTCTGTAATAGTCTCTAATAGTCTGTAATAGTCTCTAATAGTCTGTAATAGTCTATAATAGTCTGTAATAGTCTGTAATAGTTTGTAATAGTCTGTAATAGTCTCTAATAGTCTATAATAGTCTCTAATAGTCTGTAATAGTCTGTAATAGTCTGTAATAGTCTGTAATAGTTTGTAATAGTCTGTAATAGTCTCTAATAGTCTGTAATAGTCTGTAATAGTCTGTAATAGTCTGTAATAGTTTGTAATAGTTTGTAATAGTCTATAATAGTCTATAATAGTCTGTAATAGTCTGTAATAGTCTGTAATAGTTTGTAATAGTCTATAATAGTCTCTAATAGTCTATAATAGTCTCTAATAGTCTCTAATAGTCTGTAATAGTCTGTAATAGTCTGTAATAGTTTGTAATAGTCTGTAATAGTCTCTAATAGTCTATAATAGTCTGTAATAGTCTGTAATAGTCTGTAATAGTTTGTAATAGTCTATAATAGTCTCTAATAGTCTCTAATAGTCTCTAATAGTCTGTAATAGTTTGTAATAGTCTCTAATAGTCTGTAATAGTCTGTAATAGTCTATAATAGTCTATAATAGTCTATAATAGTCTGTAATAGTCTATAATAGTCTGTAATAGTCTGTAATAGTCTGTAATAGTCTGTAATAGTCTATAATAGTCTATAATAGTCTATAATAGTCTGTAATAGTCTATAATAGTCTGTAATAGTCTCTAATAGTCTGTAATAGTCTATAATAGTCTGTAATAGTCTGTAATAGTCTGTAATAGTCTCTAATAGTCTGTAATAGTCTGTAATAGTCTATAATAGTCTCTAATAGTCTCTAATAGTCTGTAATAGTCTGTAATAGTCTGTAATAGTCTGTAATAGTCTGTAATAGTCTGTAATAGTCTGTAATAGTCTCTAATAGTCTGTAATAGTCTGTAATAGTCTATAATAGTCTGTAATAGTCTGTAATAGTCTATAATAGTCTGTAATAGTCTGTAATAGTCTGTAATAGTCTGTAATAGTCTATAATAGTCTATAATAGTCTGTAATAGTCTATAATAGTCTATAATAGTCTATAATAGTCTATAATAGTCTGTAATAGTCTGTAATAGTCTGTAATAGTCTATAATAGTCTGTAATAGTCTATAATAGTCTGTAATAGTCTATAATAGTCTATAATAGTCTCTAATAGTCTGTAATAGTCTGTAATAGTCTCTAATAGTCTATAATAGTCTGTAATAGTCTGTAATAGTCTGTAATAGTCTGTAATAGTCTGTAATAGTCTGTAATAGTCTGTAATAGTCTATAAAATAGTCTGTAATAGTCTGTAATAGTCTGTAATAGTCTGTAATAGTCTATAATAGTCTATAATAGTCTCTAATAGTCTCTAATAGTCTGTAATAGTCTGTAATAGTCTGTAATAGTCTGTAATAGTCTGTAATAGTCTCTAATAGTCTGTAATAGTCTGTAATAGTCTGTAATAGTCTGTAATAGTCTATAAAATAGTCTGTAATAGTCTGTAATAGTCTGTAATAGTCTATAATAGTCTATAATAGTCTCTAATAGTCTCTAATAGTCTGTAATAGTTTGTAATAGTCTCTAATAGTCTGTAATAGTCTGTAATAGTCTGTAAGTCTGTAATAGTCTATAATAGTCTCTAATAGTCTCTAATAGTCTCTAATAGTCTGTAATAATCTGTAATAGTCTGTAATAGTTTGTAATAGTTTGTAATAGTCTTTAATAGTCTTTAATAGTCTGTAATAGTCTATAATAGTCTCTAATAGTCTCTAATAGTCTGTAATAGTTTGTAATAGTTTGTCATAGTCTCTAATAGTCTATAATAGTCTCTAATAGTCTGTAATAGTTTGTAATAGTCTCTAATAGTCTCTAATAGTCTATAATAGTCTCTAATAGTCTCTAATAGTCTGTAATAGTCTGTAATAGTCTCTAATAGTCTCTAATAGTCTGTAATAGTCTGTAATAGTCTATAATAGTCTCTAATAGTCTCTAATAGTCTCTAATAGTCTGTAATAGTCTGTAATAGTCTGTAATAGTTTGTAATAGTCTGTAATAGTCTCTAATAGTCTATAATAGTCTCTAATAGTCTCTAATAGTCTGTAATAGTCTATAATAGTCTATAATAGTCTATAATAGTCTATAATAGTCTCTAATAGTCTCTAATAGTCTGTAATAGTCTGTAATAGTCTATAATAGTCTGTAATAGTCTGTAATAGTTTGTAATAGTCTCTAATAGTCTCTAATAGTCTGTAATAGTCTGTAATAGTCTATAATAGTTTGTAATAGTCTGTAATAGTCTATAATAGTTTGTAATAGTCTCTAATAGTCTGTAATAGTCTGTAATAGTTTGTAATAGTCTGTAATAGTCTGTAATAGTCTGTAATAGTCTCTAATAGTCTGTAATAGTCTATAATAGTCTATAATAGTCTGTAATAGTCTGTAATAGTCTCTAATAGTCTCTAATAGTCTGTAATAGTCTATAATAGTCTGTAATAGTCTGTAATAGTCTGTAATAGTCTCTAATAGTCTGTAATAGTCTCTAATAGTCTATAATAGTCTGTAATAGTCTGTAATAGTCTGTAATAGTCTCTAATAGTCTGTAATAGTCTGTAATAGTCTGTAATAGTCTGTAATAGTCTCTAATAGTCTGTAATAGTCTGTAATAGTCTGTAATAGTTTGTAATAGTCTGTAATAGTCTCTAATAGTCTATAATAATAGTCTGTAATAGTCTGTAATAGTCTGTAATAGTTTGTAATAGTCTGTAATAGTTTGTAATAGTCTCTAATAGTCTCTAATAGTCTCTAATAGTCTGTAATAGTCTGTAATAGTCTGTAATAGTCTATAATAGTCTGTAATAGTTTGTAATAGTCTGTAATAGTCTCTAATAGTCTCTAATAGTCTATAATAGTCTATAATAGTCTGTAATAGTCTGTAATAGTCTCTAATAGTCTATAATAGTCTCTAATAGTCTCTAATAGTTTGTAATAGTCTCTAATAGTCTGTAATAGTCTCTAATAGTCTGTAATAGTCTATAATAGTCTGTAATAGTCTGTAATAGTTTGTAATAGTCTGTAATAGTCTCTAATAGTCTCTAATAGTCTGTAATAGTCTGTAATAGTCTGTAATAGTCTGTAATAGTTTGTAATAGTCTGTAATAGTCTCTAATAGTCTGTAATAGTCTGTAATAGTCTGTAATAGTCTGTAATAGTCTGTAATAGTTTGTAATAGTTTGTAATAGTCTATAATAGTCTATAATAGTCTGTAATAGTCTGTAATAGTCTGTAATAGTTTGTAATAGTCTATAATAGTCTCTAATAGTCTATAATAGTCTCTAATAGTCTCTAATAGTCTGTAATAGTCTGTAATAGTCTGTAATAGTTTGTAATAGTCTGTAATAGTCTCTAATAGTCTATAATAGTCTGTAATAGTCTGTAATAGTCTGTAATAGTTTGTAATAGTCTGTAATAGTCTCTAATAGTCTCTAATAGTCTCTAATAGTCTGTAATAGTTTGTAATAGTCTCTAATAGTCTGTAATAGTCTGTAATAGTCTATAATAGTCTATAATAGTCTATAATAGTCTGTAATAGTCTATAATAGTCTGTAATAGTCTGTAATAGTCTGTAATAGTCTGTAATAGTCTATAATAGTCTATAATAGTCTATAATAGTCTGTAATAGTCTATAATAGTCTGTAATAGTCTCTAATAGTCTGTAATAGTCTATAATAGTCTGTAATAGTCTGTAATAGTCTGTAATAGTCTCTAATAGTCTCTAATAGTCTGTAATAGTCTGTAATAGTCTATAATAGTCTCTAATAGTCTCTAATAGTCTGTAATAGTCTGTAATAGTCTGTAATAGTCTATAATAGTCTGTAATAGTCTGTAATAGTCTGTAATAGTCTGTAATAGTCTCTAATAGTCTGTAATAGTCTGTAATAGTCTATAATAGTCTGTAATAGTCTGTAATAGTCTATAATAGTCTGTAATAGTCTGTAATAGTCTGTAATAGTCTGTAATAGTCTATAATAGTCTATAATAGTCTGTAATAGTCTATAATAGTCTATAATAGTCTATAATAGTCTATAATAGTCTGTAATAGTCTGTAATAGTCTGTAATAGTCTATAATAGTCTGTAATAGTCTATAATAGTCTGTAATAGTCTATAATAGTCTATAATAGTCTCTAATAGTCTGTAATAGTCTGTAATAGTCTCTAATAGTCTATAATAGTCTGTAATAGTCTGTAATAGTCTCTAATAGTCTGTAATAGTCTGTAATAGTCTGTAATAGTCTGTAATAGTCTATAAAATAGTCTGTAATAGTCTGTAATAGTCTGTAATAGTCTGTAATAGTCTATAATAGTCTATAATAGTCTCTAATAGTCTCTAATAGTCTGTAATAGTTTGTAATAGTCTCTAATAGTCTGTAATAGTCTGTAATAGTCTGTAAGTCTGTAATAGTCTATAATAGTCTCTAATAGTCTCTAATAGTCTCTAATAGTCTGTAATAATCTGTAATAGTCTGTAATAGTCTGTAATAGTTTGTAATAGTTTGTAATAGTCTTTAATAGTCTTTAATAGTCTGTAATAGTCTATAATAGTCTCTAATAGTCTCTAATAGTCTGTAATAGTTTGTAATAGTTTGTCATAGTCTCTAATAGTCTATAATAGTCTCTAATAGTCTCTAATAGTCTGTAATAGTTTGTAATAGTCTCTAATAGTCTCTAATAGTCTATAATAGTCTCTAATAGTCTCTAATAGTCTGTAATAGTCTGTAATAGTCTCTAATAGTCTCTAATAGTCTGTAATAGTCTGTCATAGTCTATAATAGTCTCTAATAGTCTCTAATAGTCTGTAATAGTCTGTAATAGTCTATAATAGTCTGTAATAGTCTGTAATAGTTTGTAATAGTCTCTAATAGTCTCTAATAGTCTGTAATAGTCTGTAATAGTCTATAATAGTTTGTAATAGTCTGTAATAGTCTATAATAGTTTGTAATAGTCTCTAATAGTCTGTAATAGTCTGTAATAGTCTATAATAGTTTGTAATAGTCTGTAATAGTCTGTAATAGTCTGTAATAGTCTATAATAGTTTGTAATAGTCTGTAATAGTCTATAATAGTTTGTAATAGTCTGTAATAGTCTATAATAGTTTGTAATAGTCTCTAATAGTCTGTAATAGTCTGTAATAGTCTGTAATAGTCTATAATAGTTTGTAATAGTCTGTAATAGTCTGTAATAGTTTGTAATAGTCTCTAATAGTCTCTAATAGTCTGTAATAGTCTGTAATAGTCTGTAATAGTCTATAATAGTCTCTAATAGTCTGTAATAGTCTGTAATAGTCTCTAATAGTCTGTAATAGTCTGTAATAGTCTATAATAGTCTCTAATAGTCTATAATAGTCTGTAATAGTCTATAATAGTCTATAATAGTCTCTAATAGTCTCTAATAGTCTGTAATAGTCTGTAATAGTCTGTAATAGTCTCTAATAGTCTATAATAGTCTCTAATAGTCTCTTACAGTTTGTAATAGTCTGTAATAGTTTGTAATAGTCTGTAATAGTCTGTAATAGTCTCTAATAGTCTCTAATAGTCTCTAATAGTCTCTAATAGTCTCTTACAGTTTGTAATAGTCTGTAATAGTCTGTAATAGTCTCTAATAGTCTCTTACAGTTTGTAATAGTCTCTAATAGTCTGTAATAGTCTCTAATAGTCTCTAATAGTCTGTAATAGTCTGTAATAGTCTGTAATAGTCTCTAATAGTCTCTTACAGTTTGTAATAGTCTGTAATAGTCTGTAATAGTCTGTAATAGTCTCTAATAGTCTCTAATAGTCTCTTACAGTTTGTAATAGTCTGTAATAGTTTGTAATAGTCTGTAATAGTCTGTAATAGTCTCTAATAGTCTCTAATAGTCTCTAATAGTCTCTAATAGTCTCTAATAGTCTCTTACAGTTTGTAATAGTCTGTAATAGTCTGTAATAGTCTGTAATAGTCTCTAATAGTCTCTTACAGTTTGTAATAGTCTCTAATAGTCTGTAATAGTCTGTAATAGTCTCTAATAGTCTGTAATAGTCTGTAATAGTCTGTAATAGTCTCTAATAGTCTCTTACAGTTTGTAATAGTCTCTAATAGTCTGTAATAGTCTGTAATAGTCTCTAATAGTCTGTAATAGTCTGTAATAGTCTCTAATAGTCTCTTACAGTTTGTAATAGTCTGTAATAGTCTGTAATAGTCTCTAATAGTCTCTAATAGTCTCTTACAGTTTGTAATAGTCTGTAATAGTCTGTAATAGTCTCTAATAGTCTCTCTGTTTATAGGGTGGTACCTTCTGAGGGGTGGGCTTCAGGCCGGAGCAGTTTGGGGGAGAGGGGGGCAGCGTACGGGGGGGAGACCCCAGATAGACTCCTCTTCCCCCCCCGAGCCAGAGAGGGAGCCTCCAGAGCCTCCTGCTTCACTGAGACACAACACAACACTACTGACTCCATAGAAACACAGGATACTCTGTGCTGAGGCTGATCAGGACCCCCCACTCGTGTGTGTGTGTGTGTGTGTGTGTGTGTGTGTGTGTGTGTGTGTGTGTGTGTGTGTGTGTGTGTTGATGATAGTGCAGTGGTTACCTGACTTCCTGTGGTACAGGCTGAAGGGCTGGCTGCTGAACAGACTGTCACACTGAAGATGTCGACACATGTTTTCCAGGAACCGAAGCACGAAGGAAGCACTAGAGGCCGAGGGCAGGCGGACCACCCGGACCCCCCCGTCCGTCCTCACTGAGACAGACAGGACAGGGTTCATTTAAATCTTATTAACAGGTGATATCAGTGTGTGTGTGTGTGTGTGTGTGTGTGTACCTCTGACGACGCACCCCCCCCCCGGCCTGGCTCTGAAGGGTTAGTGTTTACAGGTGATATCAGTGTGTGTGTGTGTGTGTGTGTGTGTGTGTGTGTGTGTGTGTGTTTGTGTGTGTGTGTGTGTGTGTACCTCTGACAGCGCCCCCCCCCCCCGGCCTGGCTCTGCAGGCTGCTCAGCAGGACTCTGGGCTGGGGGGTGCAGCTGATGCAGGCCTGCACCACCTCCTGCAGCACAGAGTTCACCGGCCCCGGGCCGAAGTGATCCGGCAGACGCTGCATCTGCTTCCTGTCCAGGTGGGGGCCGCAGTCCCCACTCTTATTCACGTACACACACACTGCAACACACACACACATGAGATACTATATATTTTAATGTTATTATAGTTTCCTTAAAATAGTTTTGTTTTTACTTTGATGTATGCACCACGACACCAAGTCAAATTCCTCGTACGTGTCAATCTACCTGGTTCTGAGATAATGAGAGCAGAGCTGTGATTGGATAACCAGAGGAGGGTTAGTTTACCTGTCGAGACCACAGAGGTGAGGCTGGGGGGGCCGTCCTGAGGGACCTGACTGCTCTGCAGCTGGGGGGGGCTCTGCAGCATCTTGGACTTCCTCTGGAAAACACACACTCATCAGCACACACACTCATCAGCACACACACTCATCAGCACACACTCATCAGCACACACACTCATCAGCACACACACTCATCAGCACACACTCATCAGCACACACACTCATCAGTACACACACTCATCAGCACATACTCATCAGCACACACACTCATCAGCACACACTCATCAGCACACACACTCATCAGCACACACACTCATCAGCACACACTCATCAGCACACACTCTCATCAGCACACACTCTCATCAGCACACACTCTCATCAGCACACACACTCATCAGCACATACTCATCAGCACACACACTCATCAGCACACACACTCATCAGCACACACTATCAGCACACACACTCATCAGCACACACACTCATCAGCACACACACTCATCAGCACACACACTCATCAGCACACACACACTCATCAGCACACACACTCATCAGCACATACTCATCAGCACACACACTCATCAGCACACACACTCATCAGCACACACTCATCAGCACACACTCATCAGCACACACACTCATCAGCACACACACTCATCAGCACACACACTCATCAGCACACACTCATCAGCACACACACTCATCAGCACACACACTCATCAGCACACACTATTACAATGAAGTCACAACAAAATATGTTTATGTTGTTGTTGTTTTCTACATGGAGATAAGCCCCGCCTCCTTCAGTGCGTCTGGTTTGAGTGACGTGAGTAAACACCAATGATGCGGCCGTAAGACTCGTGCGAGGGTGAACCCTAACACCAGTCGTGTGTCAGCGAGTCGTCTCTCAACCCGTGACGTTTCACACAGAGGAGAGGGGGAGACGAGAGGAGATGATTTTTGGACTATTCCACTGCAACCTAGGTGAGTCTCCAGAGTCTCGGATCAGGTCTAGGGTCAGGTCTCAGGTCTAGGATCAGGTCTCAGGTCTAGGGTCAGGTCTAGGATCAGGTCTCAGGTCTCAGGTCTAGGATCAGGTCTCAGGTCTAGGGTCAGGTCTAGGATCAGGTCTCAGGTCTTAGGTCTAGGATCAGGTCTCAGGTCATAGGTCTAGGATCAGGTCTCAGGTCTCTGATCAGGTCTCAGGTCTAGGATCAGGGCTCAGGTCTCTGATCAGTTCTCTGAGTCTCTGATCAGGTCTCAGGTCTAGGACCAGATCTCAGGTCTCACCTTGCTCCCTGGTTTGGGGCCCCTCTTCTTGGGCAGTCTGGTCTCCAGGTCTGGGATCAGGTCTGGAATCAGGTCCTGGTCTCCAGCTGTGTTCAGGGCTTTGGCCTCAGCCAGACCCCTCAGCAGGGCCAGGGTCTCGCTCTTGGGCCGGCGGCCTCGGACTCCCTTCCTGACGGGCAGGGGGGGCATGGGGGGGGGTCAGCCGGTGGGGGGGCTGCAGGGACCTCCTGCTGGGCTTACATGGGGGGGAGGCAGGGGGGGGGGGGGGGGGGCTTCTGGAGGGAGACTGTGGGACCAGAACCACAAAGGGAGAGGTTAGAAACCTGAAGAACTGAACTGAGGTCAGTCCTGCAACAGATAGATGTACCATAATATAACTAATATAATATATCTAATTTAATATACCTAATATAATATATCTAATTTAATATACCTAATATAATATACCTAATATAATATACCTAATATACCTAATATAATATATATATATATTATAACTCTGAACAGAACCAGCCTCACGTGTTTCAGAGGAATAACACACACACACACACACACACACACACACACACACACACACACACACACACACACACACACAACACACACACACACACACACACACACACACACACACACACACACACACACACACACACACAACACACACACAACACACACACACACACACACACACACACACACACACACACAACACACACACACACACACAACACACACTAACTGCTCTATTGCACCGATAAGGTATTTATATATTACTGAGGGTGTGTGTGTGTGTGTGTGTGTGTGTGTGTGTGTGTGTGTGTGTGTGTGTCCTCACCACTGTTCCCTGGTGCCTGCAGGCTGTGTGTAGTGAGGGAACACCAGCCCACTGGGAACATGTCTCTGGACTCGTAGAGGCACCAGTAGTCGAAGGCTCCTCTCCAGCCATCGAACATCACGAACACCTCGTCTCCCTTCACCTCGCCCACGGTTGCCGGGCAGATTAGGTAGGGGTTCTTCTTGTCCACGGCCTCCAGCTTCATGCCAGGTCTGAACAGGTTCTGGGGGGGCCGCGGGGGCTCCTGGACACAGGGAGACCCTCATTGGAACAGCGCTTCTCATATCATATCTCATCATATTTTTAGGGCTGTCAAGTTAACGCGTTAATAACGCGTTAACGCAAAAAAAAATTAACGCCGCTAATTATTTTAACGCGATTAACGCATGTGTATTTTTTGTCCTTGGCCGCCCCGTAGTTTCAGAGCGCATCGAGTGAATACCATCGACAAGCTGATGCTGACAGCCTCGCTCCTGCCGCCCGCTTGTGGCAGACCACACTTCCACGCTCACCGGCAGGCCCGGACTGGCCATCGGGAGGACCGGGAGGGTGTGTGTGTGTGTATGTGTGGCGCGACTCGCGCGAGCGAGGCACACCTTACGTGTTGTTGTTGTTAGCATCTGGTGCTAGCTAGCTGCGCTAACGGATATAAGGAGCTGTTTCAATGACATTTCGCCGACAACTGCGCCGAGCACTTGACTTTATGCAGGTAGCCAGACAGTGGGACATTGTACGAAAAGTCAGCTCACTCAGCACGGATAGTACGCGCAACATGATTGCAGCGTCCAGGCAGCTCCCATTCAAGCATATATGCCTTGAGCTGCACATAGCTCAACGATCCATCACAGTGTCTCCACACACACACACACACACACACACACACACACACACACACACACACACACACACACCACACACACACACACACACACACACACACACACACACACACACACACACACACACACACACACACACACACACACACACACACACACACACACACACACACACACACCACACACACACACACACACACACACACACACACACACACACACACACACACACACACACACACACACACACACACACACACACACACACACACACAGTATTATTGTATGAGAGAGGTTCCAGGTTGAATTGAGGCGAATATTTGTAATGTTCAGGTTGTTGTGTTTAATATTCATGAGAATATTTGTCATTGTTCAAATGATAATAAACAAACATATAAAGCATATTTGTCCACTCATATGTTGATAAGAGTATTAAAAACTTGAAAGATATCCCTCTAAGGTACATTTAGAACAGATAAAAAATGTGCGATTAATTTGCGATTAATCGCGATTAACTATTTTAATCGACTGACAGCCCTACATATTTTAAATGTTTATTAAAGGAACCTTTTTGAAGGCGGTGGCCGGAGCCATCTCCGCTCCGTTCAGAGTGCGGAGCAGAAACATGGGCCAGGAGGACGCGTTCATCCGGAAGCCTGAGAGGGTTAACACAATAATATATTACATAATACTCAGTGTGTCCAACAACAGCCCTGAGAGAGCATTACTACATTTATAATAATAATAATAAACAGTTACCCAGGGGGGGCTGCAGCATGTCTCTATATAATAATAATAATACCCAGGGGGGGGCTGCAGCATGTCTCTATATAATAATAATAATACCCAGGGGGGGGCTGCAGCATGTCTCTATATAATAATAATAATACCCAGGGGGGGGGCTGCAGCATGTCTCTATATAATAATAATAATAATAATAATAATAATAATAATACCCAGGGGGGCTGCAGCATGTCTCTATATAATAATAATAATAATACCCAGGGGGGGCTGCAGCATGTCTCTATATAATAATAATAATACCCAGGGGGGGGCTGCAGCATGTCTCTATATAATAATAATAATACCCAGGGGGGGGGGCTGCAGCATGTCTCTATATAATAATAATAATAATACCCAGGGGGGCTGCAGCATGTCTCTATATAATATAATACCCCATTATATAATATAATAATACCCAGGGGGGCTGCAGCATGTCTCTATATAATAATAATATACCCAGGGGGGGCTGCAGCATGTCTCTATATAATAATAATAATACCCGGGGGGGCTGCAGCATGTCTCTATATAATAATAATAATAATACCCAGGGGGGGGCTGCAGCATGTCTCTATATAATAAATATAATATAATACCCAGGGGGGGCTGCAGCATGTCTCTATAATAATAATAATAATAATAATAATAATACCCAGGGGGGGGCTGCAGCATGTCCTATAAATAATAATAATACCCAGGGGGGGGCTGCAGCATGTCTCTATATAATAATAATAATACCCAGGGGGGGGGGCTGCAGCATGTCTCTATATAATAATAATAATACCCAGGGGGGGGCTGCAGCATGTCTCTATATAATAATAATAATACCCAGGGGGGGCTGCAGCATGTCTCTATATAATAATAATAATAATAATACCCAGGGGGGGCTGCAGCATGTCTCTATATAATAATAATAATACCCAGGGGGGGGCTGCAGCATGTCTCTATATAATAATAATAATACCCAGGGGGGCTGCAGCATGTCTCTATAATAAATATAATAAAAATAATACCCAGGGGGGGCTGCAGCATGTCTCTATATAATAATAATAATACCCAGGGGGGGGCTGCAGCATGTCTCTATATAATAATAATAATACCCAGGGGGGGCTGCAGCATGTCTCTATATAATAATAATAATACCCAGGGGGGGCTGCAGCATGTCTCTATATAATAATAATAATACCCAGGGGGGGCTGCAGCATGTCTCTATATAATAATAATAATACCCAGGGGGGGCTGCAGCATGTCTCTATATAATAATAATAATAATACCCAGGGGGGGCTGCAGCATGTCTCTATATAATAATAATAATAATACCCAGGGGGGGGCTGCAGCATGTCTCTATATAATAATAATAATAATACCCAGGGGGGCTGCAGCATGTCTCTATATAATAATAATAATACCCAGGGGGGGCTGCAGCATGTCTCTATATAATAATAATAATAATACCCAGGGGGGGCTGCAGCATGTCTCTATATAATAATAATAATAATAATAATACCCAGGGGGGGCTGCAGCATGTCTCTATATAATAATAATAATAATACCCAGGGGGGGCTGCAGCATGTCTCTATATAATAATAATAATAATAATAATACCCAGGGGGGGCTGCAGCATGTCTCTATATAATAATAATAATACCCAGGGGGGGCTGCAGCATGTCTCTATATAATAATAATAATACCCAGGGGGGGCTGCAGCATGTCTCTATATAATAATAATAATAATAATAATACCCAGGGGGGGGCTGCAGCATGTCTCTATATAATAATAATAATAATAATACCCAGGGGGGGCTGCAGCATGTCTCTATATAATAATAATACACAGGGGGGGCTGCAGCATGTCTCTATATAATAATAATAATAATAATAATAATACCCAGGGGGGGCTGCAGCATGTCTCTATATAATAATAATAATACCCAGGGGGGGCTGCAGCATGTCTCTATATAATAATAATAATAATAATAATACCCAGGGGGGGCTGCAGCATGTCTCTATATAATAATAATAATAATACCCAGGGGGGGCTGCAGCATGTCTCTATATAATAATAATAATAATACCCAGGGGGGGCTGCAGCATGTCTCTATATAATAATAATAATAATACCCAGGGGGGGCTGCAGCATGTCCCCGTTCTTCTCGCAGCTTCCGATTGGCTGGATGTCGGACGAGTCCACCAGTCTCCAGAAGTCGTTGGAGTTGTCGCTGCCGTCGAGTCGGAGTCGCAGCCGGACCCCCGTCAGACCCATCACCGTGGCGATGCAGACAGACGTTGAGTTTCGGGGGTCCCGAGCCTCAAGTTTCATCCCCGTCTTAAAGTCATTAGAGGGGGGGACCCTGGCCTGAAGACACAGCGGAAAATATCACTGTTTATCATCAGGTTATCATCAGTCTATCACCAATCTATCAGTCTATCACCAATCTATCAGTCTATCACCAATCTATCATCAGTCTATCAGTCTATCACCAGTCTATCATCAGTCTATCACCAATCTATCAGTCTATCACCAATCTATCAGTCTATCACCAATCTATCATCAGTCTATCAGTCTATCATCAGTCTATCATCAGTCTATCATCAGTCTATCACCAGTCTATCACCAGTCTATCATCAGTCTATCATCAGTCTATCACCAGTCTATCATCAGTCTATCATCAGTCTATCACCAGTCTATCATCAGTCTATCATCAGTCTATCAGTCTATCAGTCTATCATCAGTCTATCATCAGTCTATCACCAGTCTATCACCAGTCTATCATCAGTCTATCACCAGTCTATCACCAGTCTATCATCAGTCTATCAGTCTATCATCAGTCTATCACCAATCTATCATCAGTCTATCATCAGTCTATCACCAATCTATCATCAGTCTATCATCAGTCTATCACCAATCTATCATCAGTCTATCAGTCTATCAGTCTATCACCAGTCTATCATCAGTCTATCACCAATCTATCACCAATCTATCAGTCTATCATCAGTCTATCACCAATCTATCAGTCTATCAGTCTATCATCAGTCTATCATCAGTCTATCACCAATCTATCAGTCTATCATCAGTCTATCATCAGTCTATCATCAATCTATCATCAGTCTATCACCAATCTATCAGTCTATCATCAGTCTATCATCAGTCTATCACCAATCTATCATCAGTCTATCATCAGTCTATCATCAATCTATCATCAGTCTATCAGTCTATCAGTCTATCATCAGTCTATCATCAGTCTATCAGTCTATCACCAGTCTATCAGTCTATCATCAGTCTATCACCAATCTATCAGTCTATCATCAGTCTATCATCAGTCTATCATCAATCTATCATCAGTCTATCAGTCTATCAGTCTATCATCAGTCTATCAGTCTATCATCAGTCTATCATCAGTCTATCAGTCTATCAGTCTATCATCAGTCTATCAGTCTATCAGTCTATCACCAGTCTATCATCAATCTATCATCAGTCTATCAGTCTATCATCAGTCTATCATCAGTCTATCACCAATCTATCATCAGTCTATCATCAGTCTATCATCAGTCTATCACCAGTCTATCATCAGTCTATCATCAGTCTATCACCAATCTATCATCAGTCTATCAGTCTATCAGTCTATCACCAGTCTATCATCAGTCTATCACCAATCTATCAGTCTATCACCAATCTATCAGTCTATCACCAATCTATCACCAATCTATCAGTCTATCATCAGTCTATCACCAATCTATCAGTCTATCAGTCTATCATCAGTCTATCATCAGTCTATCACCAATCTATCAGTCTATCATCAGTCTATCATCAGTCTATCATCAATCTATCATCAGTCTATCAGTCTATCAGTCTATCATCAGTCTATCATCAGTCTATCACCAGTCTATCATCAGTCTATCATCAGTCTATCACCAATCTATCAGTCTATCATCAGTCTATCATCAATCTATCATCAGTCTATCAGTCTATCATCAGTCTATCATCAGTCTATCATCAATCTATCAGTCTATCATCAGTCTATCAGTCTATCAGTCTATCATCAGTCTATCATCAGTCTATCATCAATCTATCATCAGTCTATCAGTCTATCAGTCTATCATCAGTCTATCAGTCTATCATCAGTCTATCACCAGTCTATCATCAATCTATCATCAGTCTATCAGTCTATCAGTCTATCATCAGTCTATCAGTCTATCATCAGTCTATCATCAGTCTATCATCAATCTATCATCAGTCTATCAGTCTATCAGTCTATCATCAGTCTATCAGTCTATCATCAGTCTATCATCAGTCTATCACCAATCTATCAGTCTATCACCAGTCTATCATCAGTCTATCACCAATCTATCAGTCTATCACCAATCTATCAGTCTATCACCAATCTATCATCAGTCTATCAGTCTATCAGTCTATCATCAGTCTATCATCAGTCTATCATCAGTCTATCACCAGTCTATCACCAGTCTATCATCAGTCTATCATCAGTCTATCACCAGTCTATCATCAGTCTATCATCAGTCTATCAGTCTATCAGTCTATCATCAGTCTATCATCAGTCTATCACCAGTCTATCACCAGTCTATCATCAGTCTATCACCAGTCTATCACCAGTCTATCATCAGTCTATCAGTCTATCATCAGTCTATCACCAATCTATCATCAGTCTATCATCAGTCTATCACCAATCTATCATCAGTCTATCATCAGTCTATCACCAATCTATCATCAGTCTATCAGTCTATCAGTCTATCACCAGTCTATCATCAGTCTATCACCAATCTATCACCAATCTATCAGTCTATCATCAGTCTATCACCAATCTATCAGTCTATCAGTCTATCATCAGTCTATCATCAGTCTATCACCAATCTATCAGTCTATCATCAGTCTATCATCAGTCTATCATCAATCTATCATCAGTCTATCAGTCTATCAGTCTATCATCAGTCTATCAGTCTATCATCAGTCTATCATCAGTCTATCAGTCTATCATCAGTCTATCAGTCTATCACCAGTCTATCATCAATCTATCATCAGTCTATCAGTCTATCATCAGTCTATCATCAGTCTATCACCAATCTATCATCAGTCTATCATCAGTCTATCATCAGTCTATCACCAATCTATCATCAGTCTATCATCAGTCTATCACCAATCTATCATCAGTCTATCAGTCTATCAGTCTATCACCAGTCTATCATCAGTCTATCACCAATCTATCAGTCTATCACCAATCTATCAGTCTATCACCAATCTATCACCAATCTATCAGTCTATCATCAGTCTATCACCAATCTATCAGTCTATCATCGTCTACCATCTATCAGCTATCAGTCTTAATCAGTCTATCATCAGTCTATCACCAATCTATCAGTCTATCATCAGTCTATCATCAGTCTATCATCAATCTATCATCAGTCTATCATCAGTCTATCAGTCTATCATCAGTCTATCATCAGTCTATCACCAGTCTATCATCAGTCGATCACAGTCTATCACCAATCTATCAGTCTATCATCAGTCTATCATCAATCTATCATCAGTCTATCAGTCTATCAGTCTATCATCAGTCTATCATCAGTCTATCATCAATCTATCAGTCTATCATCAGTCTATCAGTCTATCAGTCTATCATCAGTCTATCATCAGTCTATCATCAATCTATCATCAGTCTATCAGTCTATCAGTCTATCATCAGTCTATCAGTCTATCATCAGTCTATCACCAATCTATCATCAGTCTATCAGTCTATCAGTCTATCATCAGTCTATCATCAGTCTATCATCAATCTATCATCAGTCTATCAGTCTATCAGTCTATCATCAGTCTATCAGTCTATCATCAGTCTATCATCAGTCTATCACCAATCTATCAGTCTATCATCAGTCTATCATCAATCTATCATCAGTCTATCATCAATCTATCAGTCTATCAGTCTATCATCAGTCTATCAGTCTATCATCAGTCTATCATCAGTCTATCAGTCTATCATCAGTCTATCAGTCTATCAGTCTATCATCAGTCTATCATCAGTCTATCAGTCTATCAGTCTATCATCAGTCTATCATCAGTCTATCACCAATCTATCATCAGTCTATCATCAGTCTATCACCAATCTATCATCAGTCTATCATCAGTCTATCACCAGTCTATCACCAGTCTATCATCAGTCTATCACCAATCTATCATCAGTCTATCACCAGTCTATCATCAGTCTATCATCAGTCTATCAGTCTATCACCAGTCTATCACCAGTCTATCATCAGTCTATCAGTCTATCACCAGTCTATCACCAGTCTATCATCAGTCTATCAGTCTATCACCAGTCTATCACCAGTCTATCATCAGTCTATCACCAGTCTATCATCAGTCTATCACCAGTCTATCATCAGTCTATCATCAGTCTATCAGTCTATCATCAGTCTATCATCAGTCTATCACCAGTCTATCATCAGTCTATCATCAGTCTATCATCAATCTATCAGTCTATCATCAGTCTATCATCAGTCTATCAGTCTATCATCAATCTATCACCAGTCTATCACCAGTCTATCATCAATCTATCATCAGTCTATCATCAGTCTATCACCAGTCTATCACCAGTCTATCACCAGTCTATCATCAGTCTATCACCAGTCTATCATCAGTCTATCATCAATCTATCATCAGTCTATCAGTCTATCAGTCTATCATCAGTCTATCATCAGTCTATCATCAATCTATCAGTCTATCATCAGTCTATCAGTCTATCAGTCTATCATCAGTCTATCATCAGTCTATCATCAATCTATCATCAGTCTATCAGTCTATCAGTCTATCATCAGTCTATCAGTCTATCATCAGTCTATCACCAATCTATCATCAGTCTATCAGTCTATCAGTCTATCATCAGTCTATCATCAGTCTATCATCAATCTATCATCAGTCTATCAGTCTATCAGTCTATCATCAGTCTATCAGTCTATCATCAGTCTATCATCAGTCTATCACCAATCTATCAGTCTATCATCAGTCTATCATCAATCTATCATCAGTCTATCATCAATCTATCAGTCTATCAGTCTATCATCAGTCTATCAGTCTATCATCAGTCTATCATCAGTCTATCAGTCTATCATCAGTCTATCAGTCTATCAGTCCTATCATCAGTCATATCATCAGTCTATCAGTCTATCAGTCTATATCAGTCTATCATCAGTCTATCACCAATCTATCATCAGTCTATCATCAGTCTATCACCAATCTATCATCAGTCTATCATCAGTCTATCACCAGTCTATCACCAGTCTATCATCAGTCTATCACCAATCTATCATCAGTATCACCAGTCTATCATCAGTCTATCATCAGTCTATCAGTCTATCACCAGTCTATCACCAGTCTATCATCAGTCTATCAGTCTATCACCAGTCTATCACCAGTCTATCATCAGTCTATCAGTCTATCACCAGTCTATCACCAGTCTATCATCAGTCTATCACCAGTCTATCATCAGTCTATCACCAGTCTATCATCTATCATCAGTCTATCAGTCTATCATCAGTCTATCATCAGTCTATCACCAGTCTATCATCAGTCTATCATCAGTCTATCATCAATCTATCAGTCTATCATCAGTCTATCATCAGTCTATCAGTCTATCATCAATCTATCACCAGTCTATCACCAGTCTATCATCAATCTATCATCAGTCTATCATCAGTCTATCACCAGTCTATCACCAGTCTATCACCAGTCTATCATCAGTCTATCACCAGTCTATCATCAGTCTATCACCAGTCTATCATCAGTCTATCACCAGTCTATCACCAGTCTATCACCAATCTATCATCAGTCTATCACCAGTCTATCACCAGTCTATCACCAGTCTATCATCAGTCTATCACCAGTCTATCACCAATCTATCATCAGTCTATCATCAGTCTATCATCAATCTATCATCAGTCTATCAGTCTATCATCAATCTATCATCAGTCTATCATCAGTCTATCATCAGTCTATCATCAGTCTATCACCAGTCTATCATCAGTCTATCACCAGTCTATCATCAGTCTATCATCAATCTATCATCAGTCTATCATCAGTCTATCACCAGTCTATCATCAGTCTATCACCAGTCTATCATCAATCTATCATCAGTCTATCATCAGTCTATCATCAATCTATCATCAATCTGTCATCAGTCTATCACCAGTCTATCATCAGTCTATCACCAGTCTATCATCAGTCTATCACCAGTCTATCACCAGTCTATCACCAGTCTATCATCAGTCTATCATCAATCTATCATCAATCTATCATCAGTCTATCATCAGTCTATCACCAGTCTATCACCAGTCTATCACCAGTCTATCACCAGTCTATCACCAATCTATCATCAGTCTATCATCAATCTATCATCAGTCTATCATCAGTCTATCACCAGTCTATCACCAGTCTATCACCAGTCTATCAGTCTATCACCAGTCTATCACCAGTCTATCAGTCTATCACCAGTCTATCACCAGTCTATCATCAGTCTATCACCAGTCTATCACCAGTCTATCATCAGTCTATCATCAGTCTATCATCAGTCTATCATCAGTCTATCAGTCTATCACCAGTCTATCATCAGTCTATCATCAGTCTATCAGTCTATCATCAGTCTATCAGTCTATCACCAGTCTATCACCAGTCTATCACCAGTCTATCATCAGTCTATCACCAGTCTATCACCAGTCTATCATCAGTCTATCACCAGTCTATCATCAGTCTATCAGTCTATCATCAGTCTATCACCAGTCTATCATCAGTCTATCAGTCTATCATCAGTCTATCATCAGTCTATCACCAGTCTATCATCAGTCTATCATCAGTCTATCATCAGTCTATCACCAGTCTATCATCAGTCTATCACCAGTCTATCATCAGTCTATCATCAGTCTATCACCAGTCTATCATCAGTCTATCATCAGTCTATCATCAGTCTATCATCAGTCTATCATCAGTCTATCACCAGTCTATCATCAGTCTATCAGTCTATCATCAGTCTATCATCAGTCTATCACCAGTCTATCATCAATCTATCATCAGTCTATCACCAGTCTATCATCAGTCTATCACCAGTCTATCATCAGTCTATCATCAGTCTATCACCAGTCTATCATCAGTCTATCATCAGTCTATCATCAGTCTATCATCAGTCTATCTATCACCAGTCCTATCACAGTCTATCACATCAGTCTATCATCAGTCTATCACCCCGCTATCATAGTCTATCATCAGTTCATCATCAGTCTATTATGAGTTACTAAATGGAGCAGTACCTGTCTGAAGCAGGCGGGGGGGGCAGGTGTAGCTGACGTCTCCTTCAGGTATTCCTCCCAGCTGAAGGAATCTGATTCACACACAGATGGATGAAATTAACCCTTAAACATGTGGCTCTATGAAACCCAGGGAAGTGGATCAGCTGATCTCCTTAAGAGCCAACGTTTCAGCCTCACTACTCGGCTCCTTAGGGCTCTCTGATAGAGAGATAATGACAGAAAATAAAATATTCACCTTTATTATTTGCAGGAGGCGTCAGAGGAAGCATTCTTCCTGCTTTCTCCTTCTTACCCTCCCTCTGATCTGAAATCACAAACCCATGGAAATACAAAACGTATGAATATCTCACATTTCTGAACAGCCAGGTATAGATTACCCTCCCAGAATATATGTAATGAAAGGTGAAAGCAGCGCCTCTCAGGTGTTTTAATGGAGAGATAATGAAGCCTCACCTTTCAGAGCAGTTTTCCCCATGATGACGACCAGCCTGACCAGCTGAGCCTCCCTGTAGATTTACTCTGGAGAGAAACAATATATTTGAAATACATCACACACACACAATTCATTCTTATTTAAACCGATATATCGACAGAGCCTGAACAGGTTTTATAATTAATACACATTTGAAATGAATGTGTATTTATAAACAGGAAGAAGAGTCAAGTTATGATGGATAATAACAGTAAAATAAAGTCTTTATCACAGTTAGCATTAGTTATTACTCTGAGGCTTTTAATGAAGAAACATGCTCTTCTTTGGGTAAAAAAAACTGTTATTTGTCAAAGGGGCCAAAAGTTGAGATGTGCCCAAAATTAAATAAGAAATGTATTTGCATTTATTTTTTTATCTCAGAATTCTTAGAAAAAAGTCTCAAAGAAATCTCAGAAATGGTTTTGTATTTAACTTTAGTTCCCCTCATCAGTGTCTCGCATGGCCCTCATCCCCTTCCGTAGATTCTGTCTATAACTCGTGTATTAATATTTCTAGAATTCAGGTTTCTGTGTTAGCTAACCTGGTGACGTCACCTCTCACATGTTAGCAGCACATGTAGCTGTGATGCTAGTTGTTTACACTAAGAACAGCTGATATGTTATACACATGTTATACACATGTTATACACTGTGCTCTCTACAGTGAAACAGAAACACGGCTCCAGGTGATAGACGGGCCCAATGTTGACAACTGATAGCGGCTAACACCTGGAGCTAGCCTGAGCTGCTCCTCGAGCTGTTTCTGACACTTTATTAAAGATATAAACACATAACCTGGTCCTTTATCTCTACACTAACCTCTCCTGCTTCTCGCTAAGCTTCACAATAAACAGGACACTCACTCTTTCTTCCGGATGAAGACTCTCTACTCGACAGCTGCCATTTTTTCCGCTTCACGCTGTAATGTATTCCAAGGGATCGCGAGCAGAGGAAAACACAGAGCGAGCGGCCAATCGGATCTCACGATGCGAGCGGCCAACAGCCAATCGGGAGACGCTTTACTCGCGTCGACCAATCAGCATGCGTCTGTGCTCCTCGGTGTGTCTTTTGGGATTCTGTAAAGGAAGAGAAGTGAGAAGTGAGACGTCTTCTCTTCTGCTCTTCTTCACGAGGCTCTCCTGATGAGGCTCGCGGACAAGAGATGGGTTGGTTAGTGAAGAGGCTCCACGGGATCAATATAATGAGTCATGTGACCCAAACACCCTAACTTCATCAATATTTAAATAACATAAGATAAGATAAAAGTACTTCTTCAGATATATTAACATTTTCAACGACATATTTACTCTGTAGCTGTGTTAGTTTGACAATAAAGAACCTTGAACCTTGAAGTAGGTTTTAGTTTTAATGCAAAAAAATTAAATTAAGCTTCTGATCATCTAAAATAAGAAAAGCTCCATGTTGAGCAACTGACGTGATATACACCTGAACATCAGCAGGAGAGAACTCTTTAAAGTAGAGACACTACATACTGATATACACCTGAACATCAGCAGGAGAGGACTCTTTAAAGTAGAGACACGACATACTGATATACACCTGAACATCAGCAGGAGAGGACTCTTTAAAGTAGAGACACTACATACTGATATACACCTGAACATCATCAGGAGAGGACTCTTTAAAGTAGAGACACTACATACTGATATACACCTGAACATCAGCAGGAGAGGACTCTTTAAAGTAGAGACACTACATACTGATATACACCTGAACATCAGCAGGAGAGGACTCTTTAAAGTAGAGACATACTTATATTTTATCCACATGAAGGCAAAAGTTTGCATCACAGAAAATAAATATTTTATTTTAATTATATTTTAATGTTTAACAGCATTAATCTATATTTTTTCCTTATGAAGTGCATATTGTAGGATATAAAACATATACTAAATATATATATAAAAATGTGGTCTGTAAAACATCCAGAGAACTTTCTGTTCTGCTTCCTCATGGTTTTATTTTCTGAAGGCAGAATAAAACATGTCTGATTTGTCTTCTGAATTTGTCCTCTTAGTGATAATTAATATTTAGATATGATAGGGCTTGTTTAAAGTGATCCTCCTGAACGCGGGGTGTGATCTAGTGAATTATGTAATTGAGAAATTAGAACAATAATACCCCCCCCCCCCCCCCTCCAACGAAACAGACCGCAACACAGTCTACGCCCCGCCCCCTTTGTGCCGTCCAGCTCTCTGATTGGCCCAAACTTAGGGGGCGTTGGAATAAACAAGTGTTTGCAACGCTCTGATTGGCTGCAGGCCCGCCACTCAGCCTGTTGCCATGGAGACCGTGTTCCTGCTGCTGCATGAAGATCCCTCCGCGGGTGGGTGGCGAGCTCCATTCCTCCACCACAGCCGGAGAGGACTCTATATCTTTACTTCATTTTAATCTTCTTCAGGCTGAGGGATGATCACATTTCCACCGGAAGACCAAGAGGACCCCCCCCCCCCCCAGCTGCAGGTCAGGTTCAGGTGTTTCTGTTTCTATTACTTCATTTCACCTCCAGAAGCTGCAGGGTCCATGCTCAAAACAGCCATCTGTGTGTGTGTGTGTGTGTGTGTGTGTGTGTGTGGTGTGTGTGTGTGTGTGTGTGTGTGTGTGGTGTGTGTGTGTGTGTGTGTGTGTGCTGAGAGGTGAGAGCAACAGGAAGTGTGTGTGACAGATTTAGTTATTTAACTCATCTGTCAGGGACCCCCCCCCCCCCTGGATGTTTTCTGTTTCTGTGTTACTGATCTGTTTTACTGGTAATAATCAGTCAGGTGTTGGTGTGTGTGTGTGTGGTGTGTGTGTGTGTGTGTGTGTGTGTGTGTGTGTTGTGTTTGTGTGGTGTGTGTGTGGTGTGTGTGTGTTGTGGTGTGTGTGTGTGTGTGTGTGTGTGTGTGTGTGTGTGTGTGTTGGGTGTGTGTGTGTGGTGTGTGTGTGTGTGTGTGTGTGTGTGTGTGTGTGTGTGTGTGTGTGTGTGTGTGTAATGATGATGATAGAGGAGTGTGTGAAGGTGTGTATTCTCAGTGCATTACCACGCATGAGTCACTGTTGGTGGATCTAGTCCTCCACACAGCTCCACTCTGAGGCTCTTCACTGCCAGCAGGCAACAGAACAACATACCTCTAAACTCACACTATATTTAAAAATGAAATGTGCAATTGACTAAATAAATATATAAAAACATGATTCACAGACTCCAATGACGTACAATTACTACTTAATATCTTTATTTTTTCACTTATTTATTTATGAGAATGTGCAAAAATAATTAATGTAAAAATACTATAAATCTGTAAGTATTAATAAAAGGTATTAATTCTTACTGTTTACTGACGACAGAAATGACATTTAATCATAACATTGAAAAGCTTTCCACTATCATCCTATGAATTAAGCCTTTCATTTGAGTAGACGTATATTCATACTGTGATCGCACCCTCTGTTTAATGTGTACTACACATACTCGTATATTCATACTGTGATCGCCCTCTGTTTAATGTGTACTACACATACTCGTATATTCATACTGTGATCGCCCTCTGTTTAATGTGTACTACATATACTCGTATATTCATACTGTGATCGCCCTCTGTTTAATGTGTACTACACATACTCGTATATTCATACTGTGATCGCCCTCTGTTTAATGTGTACTACATATACTCGTATATTCATACTGTGATCGCCCTCTGTGTAATGTGTACTACACATACTCGTATATTCATACTGTGATCGCCCTCTGTTTAATGTGTACTACACATACTCGTATATTCATACTGTGATCGCCCTCTGTTTAATGTGTACTACATATACTCGTATATTCATACTGTGATCGCCCTCTGTGTAATGTGTACTACACATACTCGTATATTCATACTGTGATCGCCCTCTGTTTAATGTGTACTACACATACTCGTATATTCATACTGTGATCGCCCTCTGTTTAATGTGTACTACATATACTCGTATATTCATACTGTGATCACCCTCTGTTTAATGTGTACTACATATACTCGTATATTCATACTGTGATCACCCTCTGTTTAATGTGTACTACATATACTCGTATATTCATACTGTGATCACCCTCTGTTTAATGTGTACTAAATATATATTCATACTGTGATCGCCTCTTCCGTAATGTTGTACTACATATACTCGTATATTCATACTGTGATTCGCCCTCTGTTTAATGTGTACTACATATACTCGTATATTCATACTGTGATCACCCTCTGTTTAATGTGTACTACATATACTCGTATATTCATACTGTGATCACCCTCTGTGTAATGTGTACTACATATACTCGTATATTCATACTGTGATCGCCCTCTGTGTAATGTGTACTACATATACTCGTATATTCATACTGTGATCACCCTCTGTGTAATGTGTACTACATATACTCGTATATTCATACTGTGATCACCCTCTGTGTAATGTGTACTACATATACTCGTATATTCATACTGCAGTGTTTCCCGGATGGCGTCATAGCAGCGGTGCTAAGGCACGTGGGCTCAGCATAATGTGAGCGCGGAGCGCATGGAATTTTTTAGTGTGTGCGAAGTGCGCCCCGCCAATTTGTTTCTATGTGTCTGCCAGCACAAGAAAGGCTCTTGAGTCCTAGCACCCCGGTTATCTAGGCCCTTTGTTTTGTTTAATGTATACCATGTTTATCTAGGCCCTTTTTGTTTTTTGTTCGATGTATATATGTCACACTGTAGGACTGCGGGAAACGATATTTCGATATTCTGGATGTACAACATGTAGAATTATTGACAATAAAGCTGAGTTTGACTTGACCAGGGCCGGTTCTAGACTATTTGCTGCCCTAGGCGAGATTTTAGGCGAGATTTGATATATAAAGAATAAATGAAAAATCTCGACAAAAGACAAATACACGACAAAAACAGAAACTTATTGACCTATGTCAATAAGTTTCTGTTTTTGTCGTGTAATGGATGCTCCGATCGATCGGTCACCGATCGAGATCTGCCGATACTCACTCTCTACCGATCGATCGGTGCTCTCTAAACATGCCGATCGCGAAAGCCGATCGCATGACGTAAAATACATGACACTTTTCTCTGTGCGCGGCAACAAGCTCGCCAAAATGGCTTCACCGGTCTGGCAATATTTTAAGGTGTCCGAAAAAGACAGTAAGATAGCGGCCGGTATGCAACGTGGTGTGAAGCAGAAACCCTGCAGCTCCACCCGCTGTGACGGACCGGTGTGACGGACCGGTGTGACGGACCGGTGAGCGGAGCGAAACACACATTATACCCCATTCACACCAACGGTGTTTCGGGGCCGGTTCGGTGCTGGTGCTTGAAAAGCACCGGGTTTTTCTGTTCACACCGCAGCGGAGCAGCCTCTAAGCTCCGGAATCCGGTTCGTTTCGAGCACCAAAAAGTTGTCCGTGTAGAAGCAAGAACCGCTTACGTCGGAGGGGGGCGAGATTAACCTGAGCTAACAGTTAAGGCGAGTACGGCAAATAAAAGTTGTAACCAGCAGTAGTGCTGAGCAAAGTGACTAGAACGCAACCACACACTTGTTAAAAAAAACACACTTTATAAAGTCAGGCAACACTAACCAGGCTTCGTGTGATTCTGTTTATTTGTACCTTACTTTGACCATCCGTTCGCTGTTATTGATCATTGTGGAGAGCAGGCAGACGTTTGGTATTATAGCAGCTATCGGATGGAATCAATACACAGGTTGCACAGGTTGTCATGTCCGACTATCACAAGTAGAATCATAATGAAAAATACGCCGGTAAAAAGTGCCTGTAGAAAACGGCTTAGCAAGTAGTCAGTTTAGCTTCGGTTGCTATGCTAACATCACCCATGTTATACCAGAGAAACTTTCATAACAGCGTTGTGATGCCAAACAGCGTCAATTCAGACTGACACACATTCACTTAAGGGGAACTGGGGATATGTATCAGCTGCTTGTGTGACAGTCAGACAGTGAATACTTTAGAGCCGTGTGAGCTAACCCGGAGCTAACGGGAGAATAAACTCTGCCGTGTGAGCTAACGGGACTAAACTCTGGTGGACGAGCAGCACTGCAGCGGTCGGTAAATGCCGCTGAAACACATTAATAAACAATGAACCACGGCACTCTGGAGAAAAGTATAAGGTTGGAGAAGTCGTTATTTAATTTAATCTGGCTTCGTATGATTAAAAGCAACGCAGTCCCCGGCCCGTTGTTGTTGTGAGGTGAGCTCCGTTGGGGAGAAAATCAGCGACGTAAACTGTGACGTCATGACGCAGCAGCGGCAGCACCAGTCGGTCTCTGAGCGGTGTGAAAAGAGCCGGAGCTAAACCGAAGTACCGGTTCCGAACCTGAAAAGCTCTAGCACGGAGCTTGAACCGGAGTTGCGTTGGTGTGAAAGGGGCATTAAGAGTTAGACCCAACACACTTAGCTATTTGATCTACCTCTGGAACAAGCTAAACTAGTTATAAATATATTTATTCTTCACTGTTGGGTCACTCATTACTGGATCAGTGAGCTGCAGGAGATACTGACGGGCTGTCAGGAGAGAGAGAGAGAGGGAGAGAGAGGGGGAGAGAGAGGGGGAGAGAGGGGGAGGAGAGAGAGGGGGAGAGAGAGAGAGAGAGAGAGGAAAAGAGAGCGCTTCCGCTCATTTCTCCCGTGGTATTCTCCAAAGTGAATGTAAACTTGAATAATGTACTTAATTTGAATGTAATAATTAAGTTGATTGTTGTTTGTGGAAGCTCCAGTGAATGAGCATTAACTGAGTTTTAAACATCACTTTAAATGGAAGATTTAAAGTGATGTTTAAATCTTCCATTTAGGCCCCGCCCACTCGATCGGATCGGCGATCGGTATCGGCCGATACTGATTACGGCAATTGGCGATCGGCCCCAAAATTGGCGATCGGAGCATCCCTAGTAATATACGTCAAAATGGCTTCAAATGTATTCAGTATTGTATGAACATGTTTGAATTGGGGGGTGGACGTCACATCCTCTAGGGGGGTCCGGGGGTATGCCCCCCCGGGAAGATTGTTTTGAACATTTTAAAGTAAAATGCTTCAATCTGGTGCACTTTGAGCACACAATCAC
>NW_022987846.1:78860-99617 GCF_902827165.1 Trematomus bernacchii | reverse complement strand
TAGAGACCTGATCTAGGGGAACTCTAAACACCCATCTGAAAAAGATCGGTTTACATTTTAATAATCAATAAGTATGTGAACATAACCAATAACCCATAGCCAATAACAAATACATGTAACTTATTTTATTTTTGTTGTTCATTCATATCTTATTTTACCTTAACATTTATTTATTTATGCATATGTTTGTATCTCTCCAACTTTAAACGATATGTCTGGTTTACTGTCCTATAGTATACACTGGAATGATTTCAAACCTGTTTTTATTCATCCTAATAATTATAAAGGAGTGCCTTGGAAATATGTGTTTACATAATTTGTGGTCAAACCGTTTGAGACCCACTGAGATAACTGAGACTAAAGTGAACTATCTGAACCCTCAGAGAGTCCTTTACCTCACTGAGATAACTGAGACTAAAGTGAACTATCTGAACCCTCAGAGAGTCCTTTACCTCACTGAGATAACTGAGACTAAAGTGAACTATCTGAACCCTCAGAGAGTCCTTTACCTCACTGAGATAACTGAGACTAAAGTGAACTATCTGAACCCTCAGAGAGTCCTTTACCTCACTGAGATAACTGAGACTAAAGTGAACTATCTGAACCCTCAGAGAGTCCTTTACCTCACTGAGATAACTGAGACTAAAGTGAACTATCTGAACCCTCAGAGAGTCCTTTACCTCACTGAGATAACTGAGACTAAAGTGAACTATCTGAACCCTCAGAGAGTCCTTTACCTCACTGAGATAACTGAGACTAAAGTGAACTATCTGAACCCTCAGAGAGTCCTTTACCTCACTGAGATAACTGAGACTAAAGTGAACTATCTGAACCCTCAGAGAGTCCTTTACCTCACTGAGATAACTGAGACTAAAGTGAACTATCTAAACCCTCAGAGAGTCCTTTACCTCACTGAGATAACTGAGACTAAAGTGAACTATCTGAACCCTCAGAGAGTCCTTTACCTCACTGAGATAACTGAGACTAAAGTGAACTATCTGAACCCTCAGAGAGTCCTTTACCTCACTGAGATAACTGAGAATAAAGTGAACTATCTGAACCCTCAGAGAGTCCTTTACCTCACTGAGATAACTGAGAATAAAGTGAACTATCTGAACCCTCAGAGAGTCCTTTACCTCACTGAGATAACTGAGACTAAAGTGAACTATCTAAACCCTCAGAGAGTCCTTTACCTCACTGAGATAACTGAGACCTAAAGTGAAACTATCTGAACCCTCAGAGAGTCCTTTACCTCACTGAGATAACTGAGACTAAAGTGAACTATCTAAACCCTCAGAGAGTCCGTTACCTCACGGAGATAACTGAGACTAAAGTGAACTATCTGAACCCTCAGAGAGTCCTTTACCTCACTGAGATAACTGAGACCTAAAGTGAACTATCTGAACCCTCAGAGAGTCCTTCACCTCACTGAGATAACTGAGACTAAAGTGAACTATCTGAAACCCTCAGAGAGTCCTTTACCTCACTGAGATAACTGAGACTAAAGTGAACTATCTGAACCCTCAGAGAGTCCTTTACCTCACTGAGATAACTGAGACTAAAGTGAACTATCTAAAACCCTCAGAGAGTCCTTTACCTCACTGAGATAACTGAGACTAAAGTGAACTATCTGAACCCTCAGAGAGTCCTTTACCTCACTGAGATAACTGAGACTAAAGTGAACTATCTGAACCCTCAGAGAGTCCTTTACCTCACTGAGATAACTGAGACTAAAGTGAACTATCTGAACCCTCAGAGAGTCCTTTACCTCACTGAGATAACTGAGACTAAAGTGAACTATCTGAACCCTCAGAGAGTCCTTACCTCACTGAGATAACTGAGACTAAAGTGAAACTATCCGAACCCTCAGAGAGTCCTTTACCTCACTGAGATAACTGAGACTTAAAGTGAACTATCTGAACCCTCAGAGAGTCCTTTACCTCACTGAGATAACTGAGACTAAAGTGAACTATCTGAACCCTCAGAGAGTACCTTTACCTCACTGAGATAACTGAGACTAAAGTGAACTATCTGAACCCTCAGAGAGTCCTTTACCTCACTGAGATAACTGAGACTAAAGTGAACTATCTGAACCCTCAGAGAGTCCTTTACCTCACTGAGATAACTGAGACTAAGTGAACTATCTGAACCCTCAGAGAGTCCTTTACCTCACTGAGATAACTGAGACTAAAGTGAACTATCTGAAACCCTCAGAGAGTCCTTTACCTCACGAGGATAACTGAGACCTAAAGTGAACTATCTGAACCCTCAGAGAGTCCTTTACTCACTGAGATAACTGAGACTAAAGTGAACTATCTGAACCCTCAGAGAGTCCTTTACCTCACTGAGATAACTGAGACTAAAGTGAACTATCTGAGCCCTCAGAAGAGTCCTTTACCTCACTGAGATAACTGAGACTAAAGTGAACTATCTGAACCCTCAGAGGAGTCCTTTACCTCACTGAGATAACTGGGACTAAAGTGAACTATCTGAAACCCTCAGAGAGTCCTTACCTCACTGACATAACTGAGACTAAAGTGAACTATCTAAACCCTCAGAGAGTCCTTTACCTCACTGAGATAACTGAGAGTAAAGTGAACTATCTGAACCCTCAGAGAGTCCTTTACCTCACTGAGATAACTGAGACTAAAGTGAACTATCTGAACCCTCAGAGAGTCCTTTACCTCACTGAGATAACTGAGACTAAAGTGAACTATCTAAACCCTCAGAGAGTCCTTTACCTCACTGAGCCTCTCAGTCTGACAGGAGAGCTCTCCTCCACCCTGGTTTGTAGAAACATCTACTTCTTATATCCGTTAGCGCAGCTAGCACCAGATTCTAATAACAACAGCGCCGGTACTCTCTCTCGCACTTTGGCTGTGAGCTGCGGCGGCTGATAAGCCAACATCCCCCACTTTCATCACTTACAGCGTCCATCGTACAGGGCAATGAAAAGTGTAACCGGGGTGAACAGGGTGTTACATTTACTTAATTATGAATGTTGTTACATCAAGGCCAACATTTAGGATGAGCGCCAACGGTCAAAAATGTTTTTTCCCCCCCCAGAGCTACCAGCGCAGCGCCCCCCAGATCTAGCGCCCCTATGCCAAAAATCGGCCCCTGCCAGTACATACAGTGGCAATGTCTCAAGATTGAGCAAAATACACCTTTATTGAACATACAGTAACACAAATATTACAAATCCACCATAACAAACAATCAAAAATGAAAAAGGGTCGCCACTTATTATTATTTTAATAAAAATAAAAAAGCCAGGTACCCAGGTTTGTGATACATACTGTGTCTGCAGGATGGAGTTGTTATTAACATGATACAAGGGAGGCGTGTGGCGCAGTGGATAGAGCCTTGGTATGGGGGATCAGATGGTCACAGGTTTAGTAGTCCCACAGAGACCATTAACTTGGGGTTTCTCTCATTAACTGAGGGTTTCTCTCATTAACTGGGGGGTTTCTCCCATTAACTGGGGGTTTCTCTCATTAACTGGGGTTTCTCCCATTAACTGGGGGTTTCTCTCATTAACTGGGGGGTTTCTCCCATTAACTGGGGGGTTTCTCCCATTAACTGGGGGTTTCTCTCATTAACTGGGGGTTTCTCTCATTAACTGGGGGGTTTCTCCCATTAACTGGGGGTTTCTCTCATTAACTGGGGGTTTCTCCCATTAACTGGGGGTTTCTCTCATTAACTGGGGGTTTCTCTCATTAACTGGGGGTTTCTCCCATTAACTTGGGGTTTCTTCCATTTAACTGGGGGTTTCTCTCATTAACTGGGGTTTCTTCCATTAACTGGGGGTTTCTCTCATTAACTGGGGGTTTCTCCCATTAACTGGGGGTTTTCTCTCATTAACTGGGGGGTTTCTCCCATTAACTGGGGGTGTTTCGCCCATTAACTTGGGGTTTCTTCCATTAAACTGGGGGTTTTCTCTCTTTAACTGGGGGTTTCTGTCATTAACTGGGGGTTTCTCCCATTAACTGGGGGGTTTCTTCCATTAACTGGGGGTGGTATCTCTCATTAACTGGGGGGGGGGGTGTTCTGTCATTAACTGGGGGGTTTCTCCCTTACCTGGGGGGTTTCTCTCCCATTAACTGGGGTTTCTTCCCATTAACTGGGGGGTGGTTTCTCCCATTAACTGGGGGGGTTATCTCTCATTAAACTGGGGGGTTTCTGTCATTAACCTGGGGGGTTTCTCCCTTTAACTGGGGGTTTCTCCCATTAACTGGGGGTTTCTCTCATTAACTGGGGGGTTTCGCCCATTTAACTGGGGGTTTTCTTCCATTAAACTGGGGGGTTTTCTCCCATTAACTGGGGGGTTGTCTTCCATTAACTGGGGGGGTATCTCTCATTAACTGGGGGGTTTCTGTCATTAAACTGGGGGGTTTCTCCCATTAACTGGGGGGTTTCTCCCATTAACTTTGGGGTTTCTGTCATTAACTGGGGGGTTCTCCCATTAACTGGGGGTTTCTCCATTAACTGGGGGTTTTCTCCCATTAACTGGGGGTTTCTCCCATTAACGGGGGTTTCTCCCATTAACTGGGGGGTTTCTCCCATTAACTGGGGGGTATCTCTCATTAACTGGGGGGTTTCTGTCATTAACTGGGGGGTTTCTCCCATTAACTGGGGGTTTCTTCCATTAACTGGGGTTTCTCTCATTAACTGGGGGTTTCTTCCATTAACTGGGGGGTTTCTCCCATTACTGGGGGGTTTCTTCCATTAACTGGGGGGTATCTCTCATTAACTGGGGGGTTTCTGTCATTAACTGGGGGGTTTCTCCCATTAACTTTGGGGTTTCTGTCATTAACTGGGGGGTTTCTCCATTAACTGGGGGTTTCTCCATTAACTGGGGGTTTCTCCCATTAACTGGGGGGTTTCTCCCATTAACTGGGGGTTTTCTTCCATTAACTGGGGGGTTTCTCCCATTAACTGGGGGGTATCTCTCATTAACTGGGGGGTTTCTGTCATTAACTGGGGGGTTTCTCCCATTAAATGGGGGTTTTCTTCCATTAACTGGGGTTTTCTCTCATTAACTGGGGGTTTCTTCCATTAACTGGGGGGTTTCTCCCATTAACTGGGGGGTTTCTTCCATTAACTGGGGGGTATCTCTCATTAACTGGGGGGTTTCTGTCATTAACTGGGGGGTTTCTCCCATTAACTGGGGGGTTTCTCCCATTAACTTTGGGGTTTCTGTCATTAACTGGGGGGTTTCTCCCATTAACTGGGGGTTTCTCCATTAACTGGGGGTTTTCTCCCATTAACTGGGGGTTTCTGTCATTAACTGGGGGGTTTCTCCCATTAACTGGGGGTTTCTCCCATTAACTGGGGGTTTCTCCCATTAACTGGGGGTTTCTGTCATTAACTGGGGGGTTTCTCCCATTAACTTTGGGGTCTCTACCATCAACTGGGGGTTTCCTTGTCCGATGTGAGGGTCTAAAGGACAGAGGGGGTCGTATTGATATTCTGTACAAACTGTAAAGTCCACTGAGACAAATGCAAGATTTGTAATATTGGGATATATTCATTTCATTTAATTTCAAACCTTTATTTAACCAGATTGGTCCAATTGAGATCATAGATCTCTTTTTCAAGGGAGACCTGCAATATAAATAAACATTGATTGATTGACTGTGTTTCAGGATGGATTTGTGCAGTAAGAACCGGACGGCCCCGGTCCCTGACGGCGCCCCCCCCCCCCCGGGTAGAGGTCCCCCCGCCCCGCACTAACGGATGGTCCTGGCCTCCCCACCCCCTGCAGCTGCTGGCCTGGGGGCTGTTCGGCTTCTTCGCCGTCACCGGGCTGGGGGTGTTTGTCCCTCTGCTGCCCCCCCACTGGCTCCCCGCTGGGTACATCGTATCCTTTACTCTGTGTACTAGTACTTTAATATGATAGAGGTAGTCCTTCCTATAGTACTTTAATATGAATGAGGTAGTATTTCCTGAGCTGCTCAGTGTATTAGTACTTTAATATGAAGGATAGTGGTAGTACTTGTCAGGGTTTAAGAGTGCAGACCCAAAAGCAGTAAATAGACAAGGTAGGCAGGTATGGGAATTTGAAAGCAACACAAACCAACGACTGAACGTGGGGGCTTGATGGGCCGGACCAACGACACAGGACACGGGGGTTGGAGAGGGCCAGACCAACGACAGGACACGGGGGTTGGAGGGCCGGACCAACGACAGGACACGGGGGGTTGGAGTGGGCCGGACCAACGACAGGACACAGGGGGTTGGAGAGGGCCAGACCAACGACAGGACACGGGGGGTTGGAGAGGGCCAGACCAACGACAGGACATGGGGGGTTGGAGAGGGCCAGACCAACGACAGGACATGGGGGGTTGGAGAGGGCCAGACCAACGACAGGACACGGGGGGCTTGAGAGGGGCCGGACCAACGACAGGACACGGGGGCTTTGAGTGGGCCGGACCAACGACCGGACACGGGGGGTTGGAGAGGGCCAGACCAACGACAGGACACGGGGGGTTGGAGAGGGCCAGACCAAAGTCAGGACACGGGGGGTTGGAGAGGGCCAGACCAACGACAGGACACGGGTGGGGTTTGGAGAGGGCCAGACCAAAGTCAGACACGGGGGGTTGGAGAGGCCAGACCAACGACAGGACACGGGTGGTTGGAGAGGGCCAGACCAACGACAGGACACGGGGGGTTGGAGAGGGCCAGACCAACGACAGGACACGGGGGGCTTGAGAGGGCCAGACCAACGACAGGACACGGGGGGCTTGCGTGGGCCGGACCAACGACAGGACACGGGGGGTTGGAGAGGCCAGACCAACGACAGGACACGGGGGGTTGGAGAGGGCCAGACCAAAGTCAGGACACGGGGGGGTTGGAGAGGGCCAGACCAACGAACAGGACACGGGGGGTTGGAGATGGCCAGACCAACGACAGGACACGGGGGGTTGGAGAGGGCCAGACCACGACAGGACACGGGGGGTTGGAGAGGGCCAGACCAACGACAGGACACGGGGGGTTGGAAGAGGGCCAGAACCAACGACAGGACACGGGGGGGCTGGAGTGGGCCGGACCAACGAACAGGACGCGGGGGGTTGGAGAGGGCCAGACCAACGACAGGGAAGCGTTGGAGTGGGCCAGGCGTGCCTCCTTAAGGGCCGCCTCTCTGGCCCCTCTAGAGGAAAACTCCTCCAGTCATTAAAATACACTCCAGAATGTATTTTAGATTGTAAAGCAACTGGGTCGATGTCGTACTGTCTTCCCCTAAAATCATGACAGTACTTCCTGTAGTACTTTAATATGAATTAGGTAGTACTTCCTGAGCTGCTCAGTGTATTAGTACTTTAATATGAATGATACTTCCTGAGCGTCTCAGTGCACGGGGGTCATGTTCCTGTCTCACCTGGTTCTTCACCTGTCAGCCGTCTCCATCGACCCCGCCGACCTCAGCGTGAGGACGAGGAGCAGCCGGGCGCCCCCCCCCCCCCTCCTTCGACCGCTCCAAACACCGGCACGTCATCGAGAACTCCCACTGCTACCTGTGCCAGGTGGACGTGTGAGTACTTATACTACTGTTTACTACTATATACTACTATAATACTGAGAACTCCCACTGCTACCTGTGCCAGGTGGACGTGTGAGTACTCATACTACTGTTTACTACTATATACTACTATAATACTGAGAACTCCCACTGCTACCTGTGCCAGGTGGACGTGTGAGTACTCATACTACTGTTTACTACTATATACTACTATACTAAGAGAACTCCCACTGCTACCTGTGCCAGGTGGACGTGTGAGTTACTTATACTACTGTTTACTACTATATACTACTATAATACTAAGAGAACTCCCACTGCTACCTGTGCCAGGTGGACGTGTGAGTACTTATACTACTGTTTACTACTCTATACTACTATAATACTGAGAACTCCCACTGCTACCTGTGCCAGGTGGACGTGTGAGTACTTATACTACTGTTTACTACTATATACTACTATAATACTGAGAACTCCCACTGCTACCTGTGCCAGGTGGACGTCGGTGAGTACTCATACTACTGTTTACTACTATATACTAGTATAATACTGAGAACTCCCACTGCTACCTGTGCCAGGTGGACGTGTGAGTACTCATACTACCTGTTTACTACTATATACTACTATAATACTGAGAAACTCCCACTGCTACCTGTGCCAGGTGGACGTGTGAGTACTCATACTACTGTTTACTACTATATACTACTATAATACTAAGAGAACTCCCACTGCTACCTGTGCCAGGTGGACGTGTGAGTTACTTATACTACTGTTTACTACTCTATACTACTATAATACTGAGAACTCCCACTGCTACCTGTGCCAGGTGGACGTTGTGAGTAACTTATACTACTGTTTACTACTATATACTACTATAATACTAAGAGAACTCCCACTGCTACCTGTGCCAGGTGGACGTGTGAGTACTTATACTACTGTTTACTACTATATACTACTATAATACTAAGAGAACTCCCACTGCTACCTGTGCCAGGTGGACGTGTGAGTACTCATACTACTGTTTACTACTATATACTACTATAATACTAAGAGAACTCCCACTGCTACCTGTGCCAGGTGGACGTGTGAGTACTTGTACTACTGTTTACTACTATATACTACTATAATACTGAGAACTCCCACCTGCTACTGTGCCAGGTGACGTTGTGAGTACTTATACTACTGTTTACTACTATATACTACTATAATACTAAGAGAACTCCCACTGCTACCTGTGCCAGGTGGACGGTGTGAGTACTCATACTACTGTTTACTACTATATACTACTATAATACTAAGAGAACTCCCACTGCTACCTGTACCAGGTGGACGCTTCTGTGAGTACTTGTACTACTGTTTACTACTATATACTACTATAATACTGAGAACTCCCACTGCTACCTGTGCCAGGTGGACGTGTGAGTACTTGTACTACTGTTTACTACTATATACTACTATAATACTGAGAACTCCCACTGCTACCTGTGCCAGGTGGACGTGTGAGTACTTATACTACTGTTTACTACTATATACTAGTATAATACTGAGAACTCCCACTGCTACCTGTGCCAGGTGGACGTGTGAGTACTTATACTACTGTTTACTACTATATACTACTATAATACTGAGAACTCCCACTGCTACCCTGTGCCAGGTGGACGTGTGAGTACTTATACTACTGTTACTACTATATACTACTATAATACTGAGAACTCCCACTGCTACCTGTGCCAGGTGGACGTGTGAGTACTTATACTACTGTTTACTACTCTATACTACATAAATACTAAGAGAACTCCCACTGCTACCTGTGCCAGGTGGACGTGGCATGTGAGTACTTATACTACTGTTACTACTATATACTACTATAATACTGAGAACTCCACTGCTACCCTGTGCCATGGTGGACGTGTGTGAGTACTTATACTGTAATATAATAATATGTACTTGTTGTTATTTCCAGGGGTTGCCGAAGTCGAAAGCATCTGCTCTGCGTGTAATAAATGCGTCTCTAACTTCGACCATCACTGCCGCTGGCCTCAACAACTGTGTGGGGAGCAAGGAACTTTACAAGTGAGTTCTTCTTCTACTGTATAAAACATGTGGGGAGCAGGAACTACAAGTGAGTCTTCTTCTTCTGTTATAAACACTGTGGTGGGGAGCAGGAACTACAAGTGAGTTCTTCTTCTACTGTTATAAACCACTGTGTGGGGAGCAGGAACTACAAGTGAGTTCTTCTTCTACTATGTTATAAACACTGTGTGGAGCAGGAACTACAAGTGAGTTCTTCTTCTACTGTATAAACACTGTTGTGGGGAGCAGGAACTACAAGTGAGTTCTTCTTCTACTGTTATAAACACTGTGTGGGGAGCAGGAACTACAAGTGAGTTCTTCTTCTACTATTATAAACACTGTGTGGAGCAGGAACTACAAGTGAGTTCTTCTTCTACTGTTATAAACACTGTGTGTATAGCGTAGGAACTACAAGTGAGTTCTTCTTCTACTGTTATAACACTGTGTGGGGAGCAGGAACTACCAAGTGAGTTCTTCTTCTACTGTTATAAACACTGTGTGGAGCAAGGAACTACAAGTGCGTTCTTCTTCTACTGTTATAAACACTGTGTGGAGCAGGAACTACAAGTGAGTTCTTTCTTCTACTGTTATAAACACTGTGGGGAGCAGGAACTACAAGTGAGTTCTTCTTCTGTTATAAACACTGTGTGGAGCAGGAACTACAAGTGAGTTCTTCTTCTACTGTTATAAACACTGTGTGGGGAGCAGGAACTACAAGTGAGTTCTTCTTCTACTGTTATAAACACTGTGTGGGGAGCAGGAACTACAAGTGAGTTCTTTCTTTCTACTGTTATAAACACTGTGTGGAGCAGGAACTACAAGTGAGTTCTTCTCTACTGTTATAAATACTGTGTGGAGCAGGAACTACAAGTGAGTTCTTCTTCTACTGTTATAAACACTGTGGGGAGCAGGAACTACAAGTGAGTTCTTCTTCTGTTATAAACACTGTGTGGAGCAGGAACTACAAGTGAGTTCTTCTTCTGTTATAAACACTGTGTGGAGCAGGAACTACCAAGTGAGTTCTTCTTCTACTGTTATAAACACTGTGTGGGGAGCCAGGAACTACAAGTGAGTCTTCTTCTACTGTTATAAACACCTGTGTGGGGAGCAGGAACTACAAGTGAGTTCTTCTTCTACTGTTATAAACACTGTGTGGAGCAGGAACTACAAGTGAGTTCTTCTTCTAATGTTATAAACACTGTGTGGAGCAGGAACTACAAGTGAGTTCTTCTTCTACTGTTATAAACACTGTGGGGAGCAGGAACTACAAGTGAGTTCTTCTTCTGTTATAAACACTGTGTGGAGCAGGAACTACAAGTGAGTTCTTCTTCTACTGTTATAAACCACTGTGTGGGGAGCAGGAACTACAAGTGAGTTCTTCTTCTACTGTTATAAACACTGTGTGGGGAGCAGGAACTACAAGTGAGTTCTTCTTCTACTGTTATAAACACTGTGGGGAGCAGGAACTACAGTGAGTTCTTCTTCTACTGTTATAAACACTGTGGGGAGCAGAACTACAAGTGAGTTACTTCTTCTACTGTTATAAACAGTGTCGGGGAGCAGGAACTACAAGTGAGTTCTTCTTCTTACTGTTTATAAACATGTCGGGAGCAGGAACTTACAAGTGAGTTATTCTTCTACCTGTTATACAACACTGTGTGGAGCAGGAACTACAAGTGAGTTTCTTCTTCTACTGTTATAAACACTGTGTGGGAGCAGGAACTACAAGTGAGTTCTTCTTCTACTGTTATAAACACTGTGTGGGGAGCAGGAACTACAAGTGAGTTCTCTCTTCTACTGTTATAAACACTGTGTGGGAGCAGGAACTACAAGTGAGTTCTTCTTCTACTGTTATAACACTGTGTGGCGCAGGAACTACAAGTGAGTTCTTCTTCTACTGTTATAAACACTGTGTGGGAGCAGGAACTACAAGTGAGTTCTTCTTCTACTGTTATAAACACTGTGTGGGGAGCAGGAACTACAAGTGAGTTCTTCTTCTACTGTTATAAACACTGTGTGGAGCAGGAACTACAAGTGAGTTCTTCTTCTACTGTTATAAACACTGTGGGGAGCAGGAACTACAAGTGAGTTCTTCTTCTACTGTTATAAACACTGTGGGGAGCAGGAACTACAAGTGAGTTCTTCTTCTACTGTTATAAACACTGTGTGGGGAGCAGGAATTACAAGTGAGTTCTTCTTCTACTGTTATAAACACTGTGTGGGGAGCAGGAACTACAAGTGAGTTCTTCTTCTACTGTTATAAACACTGTGGAGAGCAGGAACTACAAGTGAGTTCTTCTTCTATTACAGGTTGTTCCTGCACAGTGTGGTCTCCGCTCTGTTGGGAGTGTTTCTGGTTCTGGTTCTGTCCTCGTACGTCTTCATCGAGTTCTTCCTGGACCCGTCCAAACTGAGGACTGACAAACACTTCCTGGGTAAGACTCTCAACGAATCAGAAGAGATCCAGAGATTTAGCAGAAAGAAAATATAATTATACTACCACCGCTAAGCTAAAGGTGGCTAATGTTGAGCTATAAAGGAAACTACAGCATGGTCACATGAATTCACGTCACCACCGCTAAGCTAAAGGTGGCTAATGTTGGGCTATAAAGGAACTACAGCACGGTCACATGACTTCACGCCACCACCGCCCTAAGCTAAAGGTGGCTAATGTTGGGTTATAAAGGAACTACAGCACTGGTCACATGACTTCACGCCACCACCGCTAAGCTAAAGGTGGCTAATGTTGGGTTATAAAGGACTACAGCACGGGTCACATGACTTCACGTCACCACCGCTAAGCTAAAGGTGGCTAATGTTGGGTTATAAAGGAACTACAGCACGGTCACATGACTTCACGTCACCACCGCTAAGCTAAAGGAGGCTAATGTTGGGCTATAAAGGAACTACAGCAGGGTCACATGACTTCACATCACCACCTCACGCCTAGACTACTGCAACTCCCTCCTGGCTGGTCTACCTGCATGTGCCATCCCACCTCTGCAGCTCATCCAGAATGCAGCGGCTCGTCTGGTCTTCAACCTTCCTAAATGTTCCCACACCACGCCGCTCCTCCGCTCCCTTCACTGGCTTCCAGTAACTGCTAGAATCCACTTCAAGACACTGGTACTTGCGTACCATGCTGTGAATGGATCTGGCCCTTCCTACATCCCAGGACATGGTTAAACTGTACACCCCAGCACGTGCACTCCGCTCTGCATCAGCCAAACGGCCTGCTGCACCCGCACTGCGAGGGGGACCCAAGTTCCCATCAGCAGAAACACGTGGGTTTGCTATCCTGGCTCCAACATGGTGGAATGAGCTCCCCATTGACATCAGGACAGCAGAAAGCTCACCACATCTTCCTGAGCAGACTGAAGACTCATCTCTTTCACTCCACTTCGAGCGATAGAATTACTAACAAAGCACTTATATACTAACAAAGGACAGGCTTATCTAAGCTAGTTGAGTAGCACTTGAAATGTTTTGGCTCTATGAAACCCTGATGTACTTATATGATTCTGTTTTCTTCAAGTTTGTATCTTCCTGGTCGAATGCACTTATTGTAAGTCTCTTTGGAGAAAAGCCTCAGCTAAATGTAATGTAATGTAATGTAATGTAAAATACAGCCCGGTCACATGACTTCAGTCACCCACCGCTAAGCTAAAGGAGGCTAATGTTGGGCTATAAAGGAACTACAGCACGGTCACATGACTTCACGTCACCACCGCTAAGCTAAAGGTGGCTAATGTTGCGGCGATAAAGGAACTACAGCACGGTCACATGATTCACGTCACCACCGCTAAGCTAAAGGTGGCTAATGTGGGCTATATAAAGGCAATACAGCACGGTCACATGACTTCACGTCACCACAGCTAAGCTACAAGGTGGCTAATGTGGGCTATAAAGGAACTAAGCACGGTCACATGACTTCACGTCACCACCGCTAAGCTAAAGGTGGCTAATGTTGGGCTATAAAGGAAATACAGCACGGTCACCATGACTTCACGTCTCCACCGCTAAGCTACAGGAGGCTAATGTTGGGCTATAAAGTGAAATACAGCACGGTCACATTGACTTCACGTCACCACAGCTAAGCTAAAGGTGGCTAATGTTGGGCTATAAAGGAACTACAGCACGGTTCACATGACTCACGTCACCACCGCTAAGCTAAAGGAGGCTAATGTTGGGGCTATAAAGGAAATACAGCACGGTCACATGACTTCACGTCACCACCGCTAAGCTAAAGGAGGCTAATGTTGGGCTATAAAGGAACTACAGCACGGTCACATGACTTCACGTCACCACAGCTAAGCTAAAGGTGGCTAAGGTTGTACTATTAGAGAACTACAGCACGGTCACATGACTTCACGTCACCACGCCTAAGCTAAAGGAGGTTAATGTTTCAAGGCAGGTCACTCCACAGAAACTGCTCTCCTGTCTCTGAGGAACTACACACGGCTAAAGCAGCCTCCCTCTCCTCTGTCATCATCCTGTTGGACCTGTCTGCTGCATTCAACATGGTGAACCATCAGATCCTCCTTCGCACTCTCCAAGAACTTGGAGTCTCAGGCTCTGCACTTTCCCTCCTCACCTCATACCTCAAAGACCGTACCTACAGGGTAACTTGGAGAGGGTCCGAGTCAGACCCTTGTCAATTCACTTACAGGGGTTCCCTCAGGGCTCTTTTCCTTGGTCCCCTCCTCTTCTCCTTGTACACAAACTCGCTCGGATCAGTCATTAGCCCGCATGGTTTTTCATACCACTGCTACGCTGACGACACCCAATTCATTCTGTCCCTTTCCCCACAGCTCAGAAACCCAGGTCGTCGCACGCCATCTCTGCTTGTCTAGCAAACATCTCTCAGTGGATCTCTGCTCACCACCTCAAGCTCAACCTTGACAAGACTGAACTGCTTTTCCTTCCGGGAAAAGATTGTCCCACTCTTGACCCTAACAATCAACATCGGCCCCCTCTGTTGTTTCCCCGACTCAGACTGCAAGGAATCTGGGTGGACCCCTAGATAACAACCTGTCCTTCACTGCAAACATCGCATGCTACAACCCGCTGCTGCAGATACACTCTTTCCAACATCAGGAGGATACGTCCCCTCCTGACCAGAAAGCAGGTTCTGGTCCAGGCTCTCGTCATCTCACGCCTAGACTACTGCAACTCCCTCCTGGCTGGTCTACTGCATGTGCCATCCCACCTCTGCAGCTCATCCAGAATGCAGCGGCTCGTCTGGTCTTCAACCTTCCTAAATGTTCCCACCCCGCTCCTCCGCTCCCTTCACTGGCTCCAGTAACTGCTAGAATCCACTTCAAGACACTGGTACTTGCGTACCATGCTGTGAATGGATCTGGCCCTTCCTACATCCAGGACATGGTTTTAAACTGTACACCCCAGCACGTGCACTCCGCTCTGCATCAGCAAACGGCTCGCTTGCACCCGCACTGCGAGGGGGACCCAATGTTCCCATCAGCAGAAACACGTGGTGTTTGATATCCTGGCTCCAACATGGTGGAATGAGCTCCCCATTGACATCAGGACAGCAGGAAAGCTCACACATCTTCCTGAGCAGACTGAAACTCATCTCTTTAGACTCCACTTCGAGCGATAGAATTACTAACAAAGCACTTATATACTAATAAAGCACTGGCTTATCTAAGCTAGTTGAGTAGCACTTGAAATGTTTTTGGCTCTATGAAACCTGATGTACTTATATGATTCTGTTTTCTTCAAGTTTGTATCTTCCTGGTCGAATGCACTTATTTGTAAGTCTCTTTTTGAGAAAAGCCTCAGCTAAATGTAATGTAATGTAATGTCATGTAAAATACAGCCCGGTCACATGACTTCACGTCACCACCGCCTAAGCTAAAGGTGGCTAATGTTGGGCTATAGAGGAACTACAGCACGGTCACATGACTTCACGTCACACCGCCTAAGCTAAAGGAGGCTAATGTTGGGCTATAGAGGAACTACAGCACGGTCACATGACTTCACGTCACCACCGCTAAGCTAAAGGAGGCTAATGTTGGGCTATTAAGGAATACAGCACGGTCACATGACTTCACGTCACCACCACTAAGCTAAAGGGGCTAATGTTGGGCTATAGAGGAACTACAGCACGGTCACATGACTTCACGTCACCACCGCTAGCTAAAGGTGGCTAATGTTGGGCTATAAAGGAACTACAGCACGGTCACATGACTTCACGTCACCACCGCTAAGCTAAAGGAGGCTAATATGTTGGGCTATTAAGGAACTACAGCACGGCACATGACTTCACGTCACCACCGCTAAGCTAAAGGAGGCTAATGTCTGGGCTATTAAGGAACTACAGCACGGTCACATGACTTCACGTCACCACCGCTAAGCTAAAGGAGGCTACTGTGGGGCTATAAAGGAACTACAGCACGGTTCACATGACTTCACGTCACCACCGCTAAGCTAAGGAGGTAATGTTGGTATAAAGGAACTACAGCACGTGTCACCATGACTTCACGTCACCACCGCTAAGCTAAAGGCGGCTAATGTTGGGCTATAAAGGAACTACAGCCACGGTCACATGACTTCACGTCACCACCGCTAAGCTAAAGGTGGCTAATGTTGGGTATTCAGGAACTACAGCACGGTCACATGACTTCACGTCACCACCGCTAAGCTAAAGGCGGCTAATGTTGGGCTATAAAGGAACTACAGCACGGTCACATGACTTCACGTCAACACCGCTAAGCTAAAGGTGGCTAAGGTGGGCTATAGAGGAACTACCAGCACGGTCACATGACTTCACGTCACCACCGCTAGCTAAAAGGTGGCTAAGGTTGGGTGAAGTCCCCCTCCCCTTCCAGGTGACCTCCATGGGACCTTATTTCGGAGAAGAAATGATGTATTGAAGTCAATGGAGAGAGAAAGATTATCTTTCGATCCCGTTTGAATTAGCCACGAATTACACATATGATGTTTGTCAATTAATAAAGATAATTTTGCAAGTCAAAAAAATAAAATGTGTGGTAAAACTGTGAAGCTAACACATTTGTTTGTGTGAAACGCTCAATGAACTACATCTCTGGTCAACAACACACGTCACCAAGATGGCCGTCACTACTGTCTTGTCAACAAAACGATTTGACTACCCTCACTATCACCACAATGAAACACGTCTGAAGAATGTCATGCCAAAGCTGCATGCTGCCTTCCTTTGATTCTCTCTGAACTGCCTGTCGTTTATATGTTTAATGTCAAACCATTTGTGCAGATAGCATGAGAGTAGAGAAGCTCGATAGCGTTAGCGTTAGTCATTTCTCCCCTGCTTTAAATTGTGTATTATAGAATGATCACACCGGTTGTGACAGTACTCTTCAAAGGTTCACGAAATATGACTACTACTCTTACTGTTTACACTTTGGGTTACTTAATGTTACTTCAGTTAAGGCTAATAAAATGACATACTGCACTATTCCACATCATAACTTTATTTCCTTTTTATAACCTATTATTATTTTTGTATTGCTCTTGCTCTTATTGTTATTATGTTATGTTATTATGTTGCATTGTTGGAGAAGCCTGTGACATAAGATTTTCAACTGCCATAATTACTCTGTAGCTATGTCAGATTTGACAATAAAGAATAAAGAACCTTGAAGGCTGTAATGCTAACTAACGTGCTAGCTACTAGCTAGCTTGATCCAGACACTCCTCTTTCATCAGACGGGAAGCAAAGAACGAGCAAGACCCATTGCTGGTATGATAACAACCTGGTACTAAGCACACAGGCATCTTGTTAAAGTTATCTTATCTTAGCCAGCGCCATATAGATAGATTATATCTATATGGCGCTGATCTTAGCTATCTCTTAGTGGAGGAAAACAATTGTGACATCACTTACGCGACTCTGGGATTTGTAGTCTTTCTAGTTACGTATTTTTCATAGTCTTATATTTCAACAGTTTTACGACAAACTGTGACTTTTTTGACATGGAAATGAAGTGGGTATTACTGACCTATTGTGTGTGTGTGTGTGTGTGTGTGTGTGTGTGGTGTGTGTGTGTGTGTGTGTAGGTCGTAATGAGACCTGGTTTCCTCTTCCTGCCTCTCTCTCACTCTCCGCTCTGCAGCAGCAGTGATTCCCTCTCTCGCTGCCGTCACCATCGTCCTCTCGCTGCTGTCCTCTGTGCTGCTCTGCCACCTGCTGTGCTTCCACATCTACCTCAGTGAGCACACACACACACACACACACACACACACACACACACACACACACAGCTAACAGTGTCTCTCTTGATGGTGCAGTGTGGAACAGACTCAGCACCTTTGAGTACATCGTGAGGCAGCGTCACCGTCAGCAGGGAGGAGACAGAGCTCCCTCAGGACTCAATAAGGTGTCATTTTTTCTCAAATATTCATATTTTTCCCCAAAATACTACAACTGTTTTTACTCAGTACACAGACAATTCTTCTCAAAATATGACGATGTTTTGTTCTCAGATTCCAATATTTCCCAAAAATATTCCCAAAATGTTTTCACAAACTACTCCGACCTTTTTCTCAAAATCTTTTCCGACTTTATCTCAAAATATTGGCCGACTTTTATAACACACTATTCCAACTTGTTGTCCAAAAATAGTCCAACTTTTTGGACAAAATATTAAGTATTTTTTGTTTTTCACAAATTATACCAACATTTTTTCTTCAATTCAACTTTTTTTTCTCAAAAAATTCGGACTCTTTTCTGAAAAAACTAGAAATCTTAAAAGTCTGACTTTTTTCAGAAAATTCAGGAACTCTTCAAATTGCAACTATTTTCTGAAAATGTAAAAATCTTGACCTTTTTTCAAAAACTCTTACATTTGCGACTTTCTCTCTACATTCAGATTTTTTTCTGAAAATCAAAAAATTCTGACTCCGTTTTTTCAGTGTGTGTGTGTGTGCAGTGTGTGTGTGTGTGTGTGTGTGTGTGTGTGTGTGTGTGTGTGGTGTGTGTGCAGTGTGTGTGTGTGTGTGCGTGCGTGCGGTGTGTGCGTCCGTGCGTGCGTGTGTGTGCAGTGTGTGTAACTCTCTGCCCTTCCCCACAGGAAGTGACCTCACCAGGGACCCTGGGCTACACCAACCCTCAGCTGGAGCTGCAGGGAGGGGAGGCCAGGGTGAGTGTTCCTCTCACACACACACTGTTTGCTCTGTGTGTGTGTGTCCATGGTAACGGCCGGTTGGTGTGTGTGTGTGTGTGTGTGTGTGTGTGTGTGAGCTGCAGGGAGGGGGCTGTGTTTAGACTCTGTGTGTAAGGAGGGGTCAGCACTGACCACTTATATGTTGTTAGATCATAACCCTGTTACTAATACATGATAATATTCCGTGTGTATGTAGGTTCCTGTCTAACAGCAAAGTGAGGACCGTTTCTGGTGCTGTCGCGGAGGAGGACGCCCCCCCCCCACACACAAACAGCGACGCACACAGGTACACACACCAACACACACATACAGCGACGCACACAGGTACACACACACACAGCGACACACAGGTACACACACACACGGCAACGCACACAGGTACACACACACACAGCGACGCACACAGGTACACACACACAGCGACGCACACAGGTACACACACACAGCGACGCACACAGGTACACAAACACAGCGACGCACACAGGTACACACACACAGCGACGCACACAGGTACACACACACACACACACATAAATAATAACGTCAAATATGAATGCTGCCTCCTGATTGGACAGTGACAGGGTGTTTGTGTTTCCGCAGAAGAAGAAAAAGAGGGTCCGTAAAGTTCCTGCAGAGATCACCATCCCCCCCCCCACCAGGTACCTGTGGACTCCATATCCCACAATGCATTGCTCACACTTATCAACACACGTTAAAACTGTGTGTGTGTGTGTATGTCTGTGTGTGTGTGTGTGTGTGTGTGTGTGTGTGTGTGTGTGTGTGTGTGTATGTCTGTGTGTGTGTGTGTGTCTTGTCCACAGAGCCCTGCATGGTGTCCAATTCCTCCTCGTCTCAGAGACTACAGTTCCCAGCATGCCCTCTGAGAGCCCCCCCCCCCTGTGCAGGCGGCCGCCCCCCCCTCGGAGTACCACTCTGACTCAGCTGAGTCTCTGGAGGAGATCCCAGTGGTTCTGGTGCAGCTTGGCTCGTCCAATCAGCAGCCCCGCAGCAAGAGGAGGAACACGCCCTGCCAAAATAAGAGCAGACCAACCGAGTCCCGCCAAAATAAAAGCAGACCCGGGGTCCAGGGCGTCGCTGGGATCCGTGATGGAGCCCTGAACATTTTTATCTTTTACAATCAAACGTGACAATCTTTATTTAAAACCTGAAGAACATTTTATTATCTCTTAATTATTATTTTTAATTCTGAATGCCAAAGTTGAGCTCGTCTGTGCACAATCTTTATAAGTGTGTGTGTGTGTGTGTGTGTGTGTGTGTGTGTGTGTGTGTGTGTGGGTGTGCGTGTGCGTGCGCGTGCGTGTGCGTGTATCATGGATTTAATTAAGGTCTCACTACAGTTTATATTTGTTTAGTTTAAATCATTTATTATAAAAAGGTTTTAAGCACTTCACTTTCTCTTTTTTTATTTCATTTCTCAGCCAATCACAGGCCTCTCTTTGTTAAAGGGACAGTGCACATTTTCAGTGCAGAAAACGCAGAAAACTCTAAGAATTTGGACTAAAACGCCTTAAATTTTACATTTTAAAAAACTGATGTTTCTGCGCTCTTGATGTTTGTTATTTTTTATAACTTGTTAATAAACCAAAAACACATCATCTAATCAGTTCAGTGTGTGTAGTGTCTCTACTTAAAGAGTCCTCTCCTGCTGATGTTCAGTCGTATGTAGTGTCTCTACTTTAAAGAGTCCTCTCCTGCTGATGTTCAGTTGTATTCAGTATGTAGTGTCTCTACTTTAAAGAGTCCTCTCCTGCTGATGTTCAGTGTATATCAGTATGTAGTGTCTTCTACTTTAAAGAGTCCTTCCTGCTGATTTCAGGTGTATATCAGTATGTAGTGTCTCTACTTTAAAGAGTCCTCTCCTGCTGATGTTCAGGTGTATATCAGTATGTAGTGTCTCTACTTTAAAGAGTCCTCTCCTGCTGATGTTCAGGTGTATATCAGTATGTAGTGTCTCTACTTTAAAGAGTCCTCTCTGCT